>NC_049208.1:26056286-26096286 GCF_013347855.1 Anguilla anguilla
GGAGGTGTGTGTGATATCAGGAGGTGTGTGATATCAGGAGGTGTGTGATATCAGGAGGTGTGTGATATCAGGAGGTGTGTGTGATATCAGGAGGTGTGTGTGATGTCAGGTGGTGTGTGTGATATCAGGAGGTGTGTGATATCAGGTGGTGTGTGTGTGATGTCAGGTGGTGTGTGTGTGATGTCAGGAGGTGTGTGTGTGATGTCAGGAGGTGTGTGATATCAGCCTGCAGTCAGATCCTCAGTCCACTGAGACTGCATCACTCCAGAATGCTTGAGACGCAGGTAGCTGCTGCAGTCTCCTCTCTGTGCTCCCCGTACAGAGAGAGAGGCTGCCGCATGACATCGCCTTTCCTGGTTCTCTCTCCCCTTCTTCCCTCATCTTTTCACCTCTCCCTCTATCTCTCTCCTTTTTTCTTCTTTTTTTCTCATTTTGCTCTCTTGTGCTCTGCCAAAGGGTGCGTACTTGTGTGTACTTGTGTGTACTTGCGTGTGCCTGTGTGTTTGTGTGTATGTGGAGCAGTGCTGTATATAGTCATGATGTGCCCCCCCCCCCCCCCCCCCCCCCCACGCAGCTGTGTATCTGTAAGATAGGAAACCGGCAGACCGGTTGCTGTGAGGTCTCATGAAATAACTGATTTGTTAATCACTGTTAGCCTCAGCAGTGCTGCTCTCCTCTCTCTCTTTCACACTTCCGCACACCCCTTCCCTCCCTTCACTGCTTGAGTTCATCACGGTGCCATGCAGTGCAGATTACGCAGGAATATTGGGTGAGAGTTCATCACAGAAAGGCACTATGAGGAGAGTCTTTTCACCCTGTTCACACACACACACACACACTCTCTTTCTCTCTCTGTCTCTCTCTCTCTCTCTCTGAGGTCTGTAGTCTGCAGGCCCGAATCATACTGACTCACTCTTCTATCCTGTACAGTGCTGCAGTACTAGAAGAGGAAGTACTGCTCTGAATGGCTCTGCAGCCTGACTGTGTTTTGAGTCTTCTCACTGTGCACGTGCCATTCGGATTTAACTCACTGGATTATACTGTATATGTGTAACATTCAAAGAGAAGCAAACACACACACACACGCGCACACCCACACAGACGCACGCACGCGTGGCCTCATTCACTTTCACACACACATAGCTGTTACAGCAGTGCAATACCACACGCATCCTCCCTGTGCTCTGTGGCTCCATTAAGAGAAGTGAGCAGGGTACAGGACTGAGATGCAGAGTACTGTGCTCTGCTTTAGGCCTCTGTATGCGCTGTGCTGTCTCACACAAACACACAGCCAACACTCACACACAATCACACAGCCAACACTGTCACACACACACACACAGCCAACACTCACACACAAACACACAGCCAACACTCACACACAAACACACAGCCAACACTCACACACAAACACACAGCCAACACTGTCACACACAAACACACAGCCAACACTCACACACAAACACACAGCCAACACTCACACACAAACACACAGCCAACACTGTCTCACACAAACACACAGCCAACACTCACACACAAACACACAGCACACACAAACACACAGCCAACACTCACACACAAACACACAGCCAACACTGTCACACACAAACACACAGCCAACACTGTCACACACAAACACACAGCCAACACTGTCACACACAAACACACAGCCAACACTGTCACACACAAACACACAGCCAACACTGTCACACACAAACACACAGCCAACACTGTCACACACAAACACACAGCCAACACTGTCACACACAAACGTGCACTTGTACTGTACAGAGGTACACAAGGACACACGGGCCTTTTCTCTCTGTAGTTCAAAGTGCACTCAGACCCACAGCTGCACATGAACGCGTGTGGATGATGGAAATTAATAAATATAGATGTCAACAGAAATGCCTGCTCATAGCAACGGGGATGCTTGTGTATACACACACACACACACACTCACACACACTCTCCGCTCATGCAGGAACAGGAAAGAGAGCGTAGCCTGTGGTTACCCAGCGGGAGAGAAGGAGGCCAACTGCCTCATCAGTTACTTTTTATTTCATTTATTTACTTTTTTATAACGCCGCACTGAGCAACGGCTAAAAGCTGGGAGCTTGTTTCAGTGGAAAGGAATTCAGCAGCGGAGTGTCGGGGAGAGAGGGGCAGAGAGACAGCGAGGGAGAGAAAGAGAGGGGGAGAAAAGAGAGGGAGAGAGCAGGAGGGAGCTGGGGAAGACAGAGATTACTCTGCTCCACCGCAGCTTCTTCAGAGCAGTAGAAGTTTGAGACAGAAAGCGGAGAGTGTGGGCCGGCAGACAGAAGTGAAACTTTCGGGGGAGCTGGGTGGGGGGGGGGGGGCAGAGGGGCTGTGAAGACCTGACTCATGAGCCTGAGTCCTGGCGCGAGGGAGAGGAGGGTGGAAAGGATGAAGGGGATGCGTGTAATGCGCAGACGTGCAGATACGGGTTGAGAGACGGCCCACAAACCCCTGTCTCTGCGCTCCGGGCGAGGGGACGGACGCACGGACCAATCGAGCGCCATTCAGCTCCATTTTATCCTGCGCGCTGTTGGAGAGGGATGGTGACCTGTAGCCCCTGGAATGTTCTGGAGCCTGGAGCTGATGAATAAGAGAAGAGGGGTGAGAGCTTTTCCCCTGGTAAAGTTTGGGGGAGAACACACAGTGCTCTGAGGCGGCTGTACGAGCAGACAGACTGTCAGGACGTCCTAGGTTTGGTCTCAGGGGCTGGTGATAAGGGACTGAGAGGTGAAACGTCAGGTCTTCTGACAATGATGGAGCCACTGGACAACTCGGTCCTCACGTCCCTCCTCTTCCTTGCCGCGCACTTCCTCACGGCGGCGGGGGTGTGGTTTTACCGCCGGCGCCGCGCCCAGCTCTCAGGTACGGACTCTGCAGCGCTCTGAGAACACAGCAGCACTCAGAGGTCCTCGGTTCTGCCCGAGGTGCCCCTACCGTGCCTCTCTGAGCTCTCTCTCCCTCTCTGTATATGGGGACATTTTTTTGATTCTGTCAGTTTCCTGTTTCCTGTTCTACCTCCTCCTCTTCCTGTTTCATCCGTGACTCAACAGGTTAGCTTGTTTGCCAGAGAAACTCTAAGCAAACAAGCAATGAAGTTGTTGCCTACATTAAAAAGCAGCACAGTGTTAATTGTAATTGTCCTGAACCCTGCGGTGTTGTAGGTAGACCTGGCTGTACTTTTCTGTGGTGTGCCAGCCTAGCTATGTTAAACTGTTAGCTTTGGCAGGTTAATCTCTTTGGTTTTTACCAAACTCTTTGACCTGCTTATATAGATAGAACCAGATGGGTTCAACATTTTAATTATCAGCAACCGTCTGTTACAGAAGACTGGAGATAGCAGACTGAGGTGACTGCCTGGATGTAATTTGTGCTCTAAGGCTGTGGTTTTCCACTCCTAAATAGGCTCCATGTTTCCTTTGTGTGCTCATGATTGTTTGCAGTGTTGTTAGTAGGCTATATATAAATGTAGTCCATTTGTTAGTGCACTGATGTGGACTGGTGTAGCAGTGCTGATGTGGACTGGTGTAGCAGTGCTGATGTGGACTGGTGTAGCAGTGCTGATGTGGTCTGGTGTAGCAGTGCTGATGTGGACTGGTGTAGCAGTGCTGATGTGGACTGGTGTAGCAGTGCTGATGTGGACTGGGGTAGCAGTGCTGATGTGGTCTGGTGTAGCAGTGATGATGTGGACTGGTGTAGCAGTGCTGATGTGGACTGGGGTAGCAGTGCTGATGTGGTCTGGTGTAGCAGTGATGATGTGGACTGGTGTAGCAGTGCTGATGTGGTCTGGTGTAGCAGTGCTGATGTGGACTGGTGTAGCAGTGCTGATGTGGTCTGGTGTAGCAGTGCTGATGTGGTCTGGTGTAGCAGTGCTGATGTGGTCTGGTGTAGCAGTGCTGATGTGGACTGGTGTAGCAGTGCTGATGTGGACTGGGGTAGCAGTGCTGATGTGGACTGGTGTGGACTGGTGTAGCAGTGATGGTGTGGACTGGTGTAGCAGTGCTGATGTGGTCTGGTGTAGCAGTGCTGATGTGGACTGGGGTAGCAGTGCTGATGTGGACTGGTGTAGCAGTGCTGATGTGGACTGGTGTAGCAGTGCTGATGTGGACTGGTGTAGCAGTGCTGATGTGGACTGGGGTAGCAGTGATGATGTGGACTGGTGTAGCAGTGCTGATGTGGACTGGTGTAGCAGTGCTGATGTGGACTGGTGTAGCAGTGCTCATGTGGACTGGTGTAGCAGTGCTGATGTGGACTGGTGTAGCAGTGCTGATGTGGACTGGTGTAGCAGTGATGATGTGGACTGGTGTAGCAGTGCTGATGTGGACTGGTGTAGCAGTGATGATGTGGACTGGTGTAGCAGTGCTGATGTGGACTGGTGTAGCAGTGCTGATGTGGACTGGTGTAGCAGTGATGATGTGGACTGGTGTAGCAGTGCTGATGTGGACTGGTGTAGCAGTGATGATGTGGACTGGTGTAGCAGTGCTGATGTGGACTGGTGTAGCAGTGCTGATGTGGACTGGTGTAGCAGTGATGATGTGGACTGGTGTAGCAGTGCTGATGTGGACTGGTGTAGCAGTGCTGATGTTTGACTGGCGTAGCAGTGCTGATGTGGTCTGGTGTAGCAGTGATGATGTGGACTGGTGTAGCAGTGCTGATGTGGACTGGGGTAGCAGTGCTGATGTGGACTGGGGTAGCAGTGCTGATGTGGACTGGTGTAGCAGTGCTGATGTGGACTGGGGTAGCAGTGATGATGTGGACTAGTCTAGCAATGGTGCTGTGAGTCAGTCTTTGAACTTTGCGGTGCTGTCGGCTGATCTAATTATGCTGAACTGTTGTGCTGTGGTCCGGTCTAGGTAACCTGGTATCTTGTGCTCTTAGTGCTGTAAACTAGGGGAGAGGATATTTAAGGATCAGTCCCATCCTGATCTTCTCTCACTCGTTAATTCATTGCAGGCCTTAATTGGCTTTATCAATAGAGCTCTCTCAGATTCTAGGTCAGAATGAGTCACTTACACAATAAATGAATCCTTTAAAACTCAGAGCCATTCTAGCTCTCTAGGGCCATGGTTCCATGTCAGTCTTATACTTCAGTCAGTAGCCTATATGGTATGGACAGTTGTTGCTTAGATGACCTGCCAATTTATTTTAAAATCTTTCTTAATTTGTCTTCATAAAAATTGAAACGAAAAGAGTTTTGGTAATCCCTGAGTTGGCAGTGAGGGGTTTGGCTTTGGGTGGGTGAGGTAGCTGTAGGGGTCCAGGATAGGGAGGTGCCGTGGTTTGGGGTGTTTGGAGAAACCGGCCAATCAGAGCGGGGAACAGGGAAAGCGTGTCATCCTGGGTGACGCATCACTGTTGTATTTTAATTTATTTTCTTTCACTTAGAAATATAATTAACAGTATAGACAGTTTTTTCAAGCCGGAAATACATACATTGTAAAATATAGGTTACACCATGCACTGGGTGGGGATGGGAAAGGAGAATAAACAATGCACTGGCAGGTCCACCTAGTTATTTTGTAAAACATTTGTTCTTGTCAGACACATCTAGACGAGGCAATTAACCTGAATGCATTCATTTACATTTTATTTACGGAAGCAGGAGAATATTATGGTCAGCGTTAGCTAACTGTACGTAGCCTGTGTTAGCGCTGTGCGTGCTGGGGCCTGAGAAGACTGCAGCGGTAGGAAGGTGGAAAAAAGAAATGGGCTGAAAAATAAGAATGTGCGCCTGACATTATGCCAGTGCACAAGCCTGGCTTTGATGTGCAGAATGTCGCCTCTGCAGTTTTATACTAATATTAATATTTGCCTTGTGGGTATTATTTTGGGGGGGAGGAGGGTGTTTTAACAGATTCAACAAAATCATTTTAAGCTCGCTTTAAGCTGCTCGTTTGTACTGAGCATTAAAAATGTTAGGAAAAGAAAAACTCTCCTCTCTAATGTATCTTGTTCTTTATGTCATTAATATAAAGAAGGGGAAAATGTTTGGCTTGTGCTGGGTCTTTAGCACTTAATGGACTTTGTGATGAATCACCAGCCTTACTCGTAAACCAGGTGACAGTCATCTAACTCATAGCCAATGTCATCACAGCCCTGTTATGTCAGTATTGCAGCGGTGTTGGTGTAAGGCTGATGGAGGGAGTTCTGGGTAATAGAGGAAGCAGTCAGCTGACATGCTGCTGTCTCAAGGACACGTGCCCCTCCCCTTGTGGAATATTCAGTGTCACGGGGTTCGGGTTCGTCGGTGTGATCGGTCTCAAATGACCCGGTCGCACCCTGGCCCCCCTCTCATCTGCAGGCTAGGTTTGGTGTAGCTGCTTTTAAACTTGTAGTCCGCCCCGACGCAGTTATATCAGAACCTGATATAAAGAGGTGGTGGGGATTGAGTTCACACACACACACTCCCCCTCACACACACATATCCACACATACTATCTGTGTCCATTTGTGTGCGCGCACTCGTGTGTTCTGGGTAGCTGGTATTTTTAGCAGCTGCAGGAAGTGGGCTGGCCCGGGTGGAGTCCTACAGCTGCATGATCTGTACTGGCCACGCTTCAGTGTGTGTGTGTGTGTGTGTGTGTGTGTGTGTGTGTGTGTGTGCAAGGGGTATGTGTGTGTGTGCAGGTGTGTGTGCCTATGTGTGTGTGTGTGTGTGCAAGGGGTATGTGCCTATATGTGTGTGTGTGTGCCTGTGTGTGTGTGTGTGTGTGTGTGTGTGCAAGGGGTATGTGCCTATATGTGTGTGTGTGTCTGTGTGTGTGTGTGCGAGGGGCGTGTGCGTGCGTGTGCGTGTGCGTGTGTGTGCAGGTATGTGTGCCCGTGTGTGTGTGTGTGTGCGTGTGCGTGTGTGTGTGTGCGAGGGGCATGTGTGTGTGTGTGTGTGTGCCTGTGTGTGTGTGTCTGTGTGTGTGTGTGCGAGGGGCGTGCGTGTGCGTGTGCGTGTGTGTGCAGGTATGTGTGCCCGTGTGTGTGTGTGTGCGTGTGCGTGTGTGTGTGTGCGAGGGGCATGTGTGTGTGTGTGTGCGTGTGTGTGTGTGTGTGCTTTTCTGGATGTCAGGCTTTTTGCCCCTCGAAGGCTGGACTGAGGGAACCCCAGCTGAAGTGCTGAGTCATCCTCCTGCTCTTGTGGCCCCAGCACAAACCCGGGTTCAGAGCCGCCTCAGTCAGACCCGAGCCGCGGTCTCACGCTGGGCCTAGTGGACTTTGAGTCTTAAATAGGCTCAGTCTTTAGAGGCTTAGGCGCTCGCTGGCTGTCACTTGCTGGCTGTGGTTTCACAGCAACATAGCCGTTGGACAACGCTGTGTGATTCACCAAAAGGTCACCCTCATGTCAGACAGTGCTAGGCATTAATCTAATGCTTGTGATGCTGTCTGGGAAATGGAGTTTTGCAGGACATGCAGCAAAGCACTGGAGAGACTATCATGGATTGTGAGAAATGGAGAAATGAGTGTTCCACCACACTGAACGCTCCACAGTATTCACTGTACCCAAAACAAAAGACAAAAAAGTCTAATTTGTTCATCGCCTGCCTTTTATGGAGCTGTTATCAGTGCTAGGCTTTGTTTTCTTTGGGTTTTTTCCCCGCTTGTGTCTGTATACTTAATTTGTGCCAGTTTTTTTTGCGTAGCTACTTGAATTGTGCGATGTTGTGCATCAGTGTGAGACAGATGCCAAATGTTTGCTTTTCGGCAGACAAAACTGAGACATCTTAACGCCAAAGAGAGAGAGTAGAAGCAGAGAGACCTGACAGGGGGGTGGGGGGCAGGACGTCGGAAGACTTCCAGATGTTCCAGCCTTAATGAGATTTACTGTACAGATCAGAGCTATACTGTCACGTGGAGCCCAAATTTAATTTGTGGTGTGCCTGGTGAATGGGGGGTGTGCGTCTGCCTCTGTCGGATCAGAGGTGCCCTCCCCGGGGCGGTCAGCGGGTACCCCGTCCTGTCTGAACCTTCAGGGGTCCCTCTCCCTCCACTCTGTGGATTCCCAGCATGCAATGCTGCCACTGCAGATGACTTTAACCATTGATTCTGACACAAGGGGCCTGGGGTGTGCAGGAGAATGAGGGGATGGAAGGAGGGAGAGAAGGAGGGAGGGAGGGAGAGACAGAGAGAGACAGAGAGCAGTGCCAGTCTGTGGGTGCCGCTGCAGATGCAGAGAAGGAGAGACCCCATCTCTGGGGACGAATGAGAGCGAGAGAAACGAGATGAGGTTTGGAATAGCAGAGAAGAGGAGGGGCGAGAGAGGGCAACTTTCTCCTGTGGCTGAATGAGGGAGAGGGAGATTAGATGTGATAATGAGGGAGGCAGGGAGAGGATAAGTATTCTGTGTGGTATTAGGACTCTAAGCTCTGCCTGGTATTTATAGTTTGGAAGGCCAGGGGAAAACGTGCAGAGCGATCGGAGGAGAGAAACGAACGGATGCGGAAGAGCGAAGCATAGAGAGAGAGAGAGAGAATGGAGGATAGTGTATAGAGGGAGGAGACAGGTGGGGAAGGAGATGACACTGGCATCCCGGGAGGGAGGAGGAAGAAAGCGAGTGTGAATGTACTCTAGACTCTTCCGGAAGGAGCTCAGAGCCCTGGGCCTGAGAGAGGAGGAAGGGGAGGGGGAGGAGAGGCTTCTGTCGTTTGGCGGGATTGAGCATTCGCGCACGCGCTCGTAAGCGTCTGCTCGTAAGCGTCTGCGCGTGAGGCTTTCCGTCGTTCGCGTCTGCAGCTCTGTGCGTGGGCTGCTGGGTAATCCGCTCCTCTCCCTGCGCGGCTGCCAGCTCCGGGTGGAAACCCTGGATTATGGCGCCGTGACCGCCGCTGTTAGCTCGGCTAGCGTAGCGGTGTTTCCACGGCACCGCGGTCCCTGGCTCTGCCGTGCGCCCTGCGCTCGCGTCTCTGCGGTTACTGTTGCCACCGGGTAACGGGACGCTTGCGCTACTCCACGCAGACAGAGGGCGCCGTGCGTTCGTCTGAGCTGTGGAAGAGTTCTGCTGTCGCAGTGAAGGGAAGAGAGAGGTGACGTCTGAAGCACGCACAGGATCGAACCGACCTGTGAGACACAGAGGAGGAGCACTTTTAAGTTGGTGTGTGTGTGTGTGTGTGTGTGTGTGTGTGTGTGCGCATGTGTGTTTATTCTTCAGCTGGGGCTGTGTTTATGTGCAGGGCCTGCACAGGAAAGAGACGGGAATAGGTGAATACAGAAGCTTCACGCAAGACTTATCACCTCCTCATCACTGCTGCCTTGCTCCTTTTCTCTATACCCCCCTTCTTTCATTCTCTCTTTCTCTTTCGCTATCCCTCACTCCTTCCTTTTCTCTTTTCCTCAGTTGCACTCTGACTCTTCCCTGGCGTTGATGCTCTCTGTGACTCACGCTGGAGTGGATTCTCAGTCTTTCTCAGCGTGATTCCCCTCTGCCCTCTTTCTCTTTCTTTCTCTCCCTCCCTCCTGCTTCTTATCGCTCACTCATCTCCCTTCTCATACACACACACACACACACACTTGCACAGTGCACTCTGGTTTGCTCTGGTTTTCTTTCTTTATTAAATCAGACGGCGTCACTCACTGAGCAGATCTAGCCGAGGCCTGCTGAGGAAAACAAGTGCAGTTCTGCACATCACTCGACCCTTTTACCTGCTCTGCTCCACACAGACACACACACACGCACACACACACACACACAAGCGCACGCACGCACACAGACACACACAGGCACACGCACGCACGCACGCGCGCGCACACACACAGGCACACACACACTCGCACGCACACACACACACACACACGCACACACACACACACACAAGCGCACGCACGCACACAGACACACACAGGCACACGCACGCACGCACGCACACAAGCACACGCACACACACACACACACACACACACAGGGATGTTTCGGTCATGTCAGAAACTCGGTTGTTAGGATTTACCGGCGCATTCGGCACCCTTGGGCCGGCATAGTCGCGGAGGTGCATCTTGTTTGGGGAGGACACACTGGAGCAGCCCTAAAGTGCGTCGGAGCCGCTGTCTGAGATCCAGGCCCAGAGCGGTCGGGACACGCCCGGCGGCGTCTGGAGGAGGGCGGGATCATAGATCAGTCTGCAGATCCTCAGGTGCCCCCATCTGAAGCTGGCCCGAGCCTGTCGTTCACATGGAAACCGTCTGAGTGGATGACATCATCAGAGAGGGACGTGGACCTGCGCCGGCTCCTCTGCCCTTTTCCTGAACTGCACCTTCGCTTCAGATAACGGCGAAAGCAACTCTGTACCTTTTAGTGTGACAGTTCTCATTTTATTCAGTTTCCTTCTGTTTTTTTATACCTCTGAATTCCAGGAGGTGTATTCATTCAGGAGGTACTTCAGCTTACTCAAACCTCTCGAAGCACTCAGGACTGGAAGTGGCACTGACTGTCTCGAAAAGGCTGAAAAACAAAACAGAAATAAACGACAGAGACTTTGGTGCTCGTGCTGCCAGGACTCTACTTATAGACCGAAGTTGCTGAGGAGCTGTGAGTGGAGGGAGAGCGAGGAACAGGCAGGGCGCGCGAGCGAATGAGCAGTCGGTCTGAGCGTAGTGGGAGGGGCTCTCTGGCTGTGACACGCACGTGTGAGACAGAGTGCCACTGCGGGCCTTGTTTTGAAATGGCAGCGACAGCGGGGCTCGCGGACGGAGAGAGGGAGCGAGGGAGCGAGCGAGAGGCGGCGCGCGGAGCGGTCTCGCTCCACTGAGCCCCGGCCGTCCGTCTCGTCGCCGCGTGCCGCGCGCTCTGAGGAATACCAGCGCTCGGCCGCCGAGGTCGTCTCAGAGCTCCGAGGCCTTCTGCTCTGGGCTCGGCTCTCCCTGCCTCTCTCTCTGCGCTCTTATCACAGCCTGGGGAAGAGGGGGAAGAGAGGGGGCGGACGTCCGAGAGCGAGAGAGAGACGTGCTGTGGAGTGACAGAGAAGGAAGGGGTGATAGGTAAACGGTTGAGACAGAAAGAGAAAGAGAGAGAGAGACTGTTGAATTAGAGGAGGAAGGATGTGGCCGGTGTTCTGTAACGAGAGCAGGCTCAACGCTCACCTGCACTCCCGCATGTGCTGTACAGGTCAGTGCTCCCAATGCTGTCTGTGTTTCTGTCTGTAGTTATGTTTTTGGTCGGTGCCCTTAAACCTGTGAAATAGGCGCAGTGTGTGCTTCTGTAGTTGCAAGAATGCCATGTGTTTGCATTGTGGGTCCACTCCATCACAGCAGCAGCGTGTGTATTCAGTCAGTGTGTCTGCACATGTGTGTGTGTGTGTGTGTGTGTGTGTGTGTGTGTGTGTGTGTGTGTGTGTGTGTGTGAGTGTGACTGTTGTATATTCAGGGCGGAGGGTGTTCTTGGGTGGACAATGGGTCCTTGTGTCAGTATGTGTTGTGTGGGTGTGTGTGTATGGAATGCCTACACTGAAGGACCTGTCACTGTCGGAGCATGCTCGGCCCTGTCAGCAGGCTTCTCCTGCAGTGCATTCTGGGAGTTTGTGTTCTGTACCTGTCACATGAGACACTTCAAGGTGCTCAAAGTCTGACTGACATGTCCAGTGACACAGATTGCTTTTGTAGGCAGTAGTACTCAAACCTGAGCGGTTATGGAGTGTGAGAAATTGTTTTGCAACGCAGTGTCGAAATTTTGTTCCTGGCGCGCTGCTGTGCGTGTGCTGTGTGTGATATGGGGGAATGTGTGTTAGAGTGTGTGCCTCCACTTGTGTCATCTGTGTGAGAGTGTGTGTAGTGTGCTTGGAAGTCATTTGAATGTTTGTATATATATGAGACCTGATGGTCTTTGTCTTCAAAACTATGTTAGACAGTGTACTGCTACCCTTGGCCAGTATTGTAATTCACTTAAGTGGAAATCCAGCCATATAAAAGTATTTTTGTGACATGCAGTCGGTGTTAATGGGCTCGGTTAAGACTGCCTGCTAAGCATGCATGCAATTCAGTGTAATTATGCTGTTATGCTCAGCGCAAGTTTGCGCATATTTGTCTGGGGGTACTTTGTGTTTGGAGCGCATAGTGTTTGTGAAGGTTAATCACCATGAGCTCTTAGACTGGCGCATGTGCGTCCTGCACGTGTGAGTGTGTGTGTGTGTGTGTGGGGGTGTGGGGAGGAAGTGCGACGTCTCCTCCACATGGTCTTTCAGTATCGCAACATCGCCATGGCTACCGTGTCAACATGAGAGCAGGGTGGGGGAGGGGGCCGGGCTGAGCGGGCGGTTTTTGTGGAGAGGCAGATAGAGCTCCAGAGCTCTGTGCTCAGGCTCTATTTCGGGGTGGACGTGTCACTCCTGGAGCATTATGACACACCCCTTCTGGAGCCCTGAGAAGCCCAACAATACCAGCCTGTCTGTGGCTCTTCATCTGTGCTCATTTCACATTACTACAGCTTGGCCTGCCACCTCTGCTGGCAGTGTGTGGTGGAGAGTGAAATGTGGAAAAGTGTGATGATATATAAGAATGTGGTGTTTGAATGTTACAGCGCCATCTATCTGATGGGAGGTCCTGTAAGGTGTGAGTCAGTCCAGGTTGAGGTTGTCCTCAGTGAAACTCACACCAAAATTTCCCATGTCGTAACCCCATCCACCCCCCCCCCCCTCCCCACAGCCCTGCCTCAGCTCCCTCTGTAATCCTCTTTTCTGTTCATCTCCTTGGGGGAGCAGTCTGGCACGGCTCTTGATCATTTTTCCAGCTGGTAGTGGAGCTGGAGCTGATGTGTGATTTGTTTCATGTATGCAGTGCATTCTGGGTGCACTGTAAGGTCCAGTATAGTGTGGATCAGCCCCCCTCTTGCCCCCCCCCTCCCCCAGTGGTTCCACACAGCACCTGAGGGAAAAGTGGGTCACAGCTGCTGGTAGGAGGGGAGGACTCTAAATAACACAGACCTGAGAATGACGCTGCAGTTATTTTCTGTTTCGTAACGTACCTCTCTTTCTCCCTCTCCCTCCCTCTCCTTTCTTCCCTCTTTCTTTCCCCTGCAGATGAGCGAGACAGAGTGCAGAAGAAAACCTTCACAAAATGGGTCAACAAGCACCTCATCAAGGTACGGCATGTCCATCTATTTCCCTGTCTTACTGCAGCAACGTCCAGCCAAACTCTGAATACGGAGACAGACATGCGTGCACACACATGTACGCACACGCGCACACACACACACGCACACACACACACACGCACACGGCCTACAATCCTGCTGTGGCCCCTTCAATCAAATACTGCCCCGCCCAGGGGGTGTGTAGTTGTTACATCTCTCCTGCCAGAACAGAATAGAGTTTCAAACGGGGACACTCACCAGTCAAAGCACAGTTTTATAAAAGTGGGGAACTCTGAGCGCAGAATAGCAGTGGCTCATGCAGAAAGACGTGACATTTTAGGCTTATAGATTAAAACTCCATTTAAAAGGATCACATGTAAAATGGATGCTCTCAACGTGCTTTTTCGGCCAGTGGCTAATACATGTCCCCTTCCTGCACAAATCAGGAATAATTGAAGGGAGGTTGTCAGCTTGGTAGCCCAATGAACGCAGGTATCATAGGTATTTGAGTGACGCTCAGTGACGACAGTGTGCTAATACCCTCACTCTTCTTCTGTCTTTGGCAACAGGACACAGATAAACACATGTATATACAGCCCTGCCTGTGTTCAGAACACAGCATTTACACAGCCCTGCCTCTGTTCAAAACAAGTATACACAGGCCTGCCTGTGTTCAAAACACAGCTTTTACACAGCCCTGCCTCTGTTCAAAACAAGTATACACAGGCCTGCCTGTGTTCAGAACACAGCTTTTACACCGCCCTGCCTGTGTTCAAAACACAGCTTTTACACAGCCCTGCCTCTGTTCAAAACAAGTATACACAGCCCTGCCTGTGTTCAAAACACAGCTTTTACACAGCCCTGCCTGTGTTAAAAACATAGCTTTTACACAGCCCTGCCTGTGTTCAGAACACAGATTTTACACCGCCCTGCCTGTGTTAAAAACATAGCTTTTACACAGCCCTGCCTGTGTTCAGAACACAGATTTTACACAGCCCTACCTGTGTTAAAAACACAGCTTTTACACAGCCCTGCCTGTGTTCAAAACACAGCTTTTAGACAGCCCTGCCTGATGTTCAAAACACACATTCACAGACCTGCCTGTGTTCAAAACACAGCTTTTACACAGCCCTACCTGTGTGCACAACACAGCCTTTACACAGGTCACTGTTCAGTAGTCTTTATGGAAAAGGTGAGGTTGAGGTAAATTCCTGGTGTATGACTCCTGTCACTCTGTGGCCAGTGTAAGGGTCCTGTGTGCATACTGTGAAATGTATTTTGAGAAACGGGTGTGGTCGGGCGTGACTAGTTTATTTTAGAGAATTTTTCCTGGAATTCAAGAATGCGTCAGTTCTGTATGTGTGAAGATACTGTAAAATATTCTAAATAATGGTGCCTTCCAGTATTTATGGGAATGCCTTTCTCTGAGTTATGAGGGACTCTTTATATGTCTGACTGTATTGTTCCGGCTGGGTGTCTGGTTGTCCCCCTTTCATGTGTGAGTCTCATGGGTGTCCCTGTGTGCTGGAGAGGAGACTGAACGCAGCTCGCTGTAACGCTGTGAGCAGCCGCTTCAGGCGCACGGCTCCCCGCTCGGACGCCTGCTAATCCAGACCCCTAGCCCAGCTCATAGCTCACAGCGCCAGGCTGTAACGTGGACCGGTGTGGGAGGCTAGCCAGCGTTAGCGAAACGTTGGTGCAACGTTACAGAAACGTTACAGAAACGCCGGTGGGCACGAGGTGCTGCGTCTGCTGGGGTGTCCGGTGACCTTTTCTGTCCAGGGGAGAGGAGGGAGGGGGCAGAGCTGGCAGCCACTGGCAAAATGTCGCACAAGGAGAGGGAGGGGAGAGGTGGAAAGGGGGATTTGTAGGGAGGTGAGGAGGGCAAGAGAAACGGGAGGAACTGGGTGAATGGAGAGGTGGAGAAAGCGGTTGGGCTGTGGTGATGATGCAGATGGAGGGGAAAAAAAGATCAGCAAGTCATTACTCGTAAATTACATTTCTGGAATAATTGATTTTAGATCACAGTGGTGCTAGCACACAGAGCATTGGTTGTGATTGCATTACTCTTAACTGCACTCATTTCAGTGCATGTGTCCTTCATGTGCAGTAGCCGTTAAATCACTGTGCTGTTTCCCGTATCAAGTCTGGTCAACTCTAGCACCTACAATGCAGATAGTGCCATAAATCTAATAACAGCTTCAGGCAAAAGCACGTCTAAACGGACAGTTTTCTGCAGTCGTGCTGTTGATATACTGTCTGTTCTTTGGCAAGCAGTCTCCGCTGTACGTCTCGCATACCTGTCAGTTACAATGATACGCTGTGGATACATTGCACTGTAGACATAGTTGACTGTTCCGCAAACTCAATATAATTTAATGGCCAAGTTAATAAATATTTCTTAGCAGGCTGTTCCCTATAGGAAACAGAAAAGATTTTGTGGAGGAGATGGTACATCGTGATTTGAAGATTTATAGTGCATTGTAATTAACAACCATCTTTTCAAGTTTGAAATGAATGTGTTTATCCAGAAAGCAATGAATGTCTTATGACTGGACACTAGAGGAGGATTTGGTCTTGGTCTTTTGGAAGCCATGTTGCTTATTTAAGTAACACGGTTAGGTAATATTCCTTATCAGACAGTGATGCATCTGTTTAGTGGGCTGCTAGTCAGGAGCGGGCTTGATGTGGATATCCATCATCCGCTGTGTCTCCGGTTTAGAACTGGCTTATTTTATCTTTTTCCAGTTTACGAACGTGGAAGAAGCCAGTATACGTCTTTATCTTGTGGGTTAAGGAAAACCATAAATGCTATAAAACGCGATTGAATGCAGCCTTTAAATATTTAGAAATGAAAGCACAGTTTGCCTCTCACTGTGAAGGTGTAGCCACAGTGCTCAGCACAATGTGCGTGTATTTGAGTGCGTTTATGTGTGCGTGCATGTTTGTGTGTGCACGTCTGTTTGTGTGTTTGTGTGTTTGTGTGTGTATACATGTTTGTATGTTTGTGCGTGTGTTTGTGTGTATGTTTGTGTGTGTGTGTGTGTGTGTGTGTGTGTGTATGTTTGTGTGTGTGTATATGTGGACGGCGCTGAGAACATCCCTCATCTTGTGAGTGCTTGCTGTGAGCAGCCATAAAGATGATGACATCACTGAAACCAGCCTGTTTGCTCAGTGCTGTCATACCGTATCAGCTGACCGGTGAACAGGTGTGTGCAGAGGTATGGGGCTGTGTGTGTGTGTGTGTATGTGTGTATGTGTATGACAGTGTGTGTTTACACAAGTGTACTGTAAACACAATCCACAATATACCAGCTGCTTTTGGATGGAATTGAAGCCCACGCAGGAGAGGCTGGCAGTGTGGAGAAGCAGAGCTCAGGATGACGCCACGCCTCTTTTTCACACTTTGGTGCTGATTTTGGTGTGCTGTCTCCCTGGCGACAGACTTCTGGTCTGGAACTTGATCAGGTGATGGGAGAGAGAGGGAGAGAGAGAGAGAGAATGGAGGATAGTCTATAGAGGGAGGATAAGAGATGAGAGGGCAACCATGGGAAAGGGATATGACCCTGTTAACGAAGAGAAAGAAGAATGACAGGCTGGAAACGAGTGAGAAACGGGGGGGTGGGGGGGGAGTCCATCTAATGAAAGAGCCGGAAATGAGAGGGAAACGGAGAGGGTGGGAGGACGGGCGAGGGGGGGTGGAACAGGATACCCGCAGGGGAGCTAATGAGAGAGATAGAGGAGGAGAGAGGCATCAGTTCCATGTACAGCTGTACGTGGTGTTTTATTCACAACTGCACCTGTCATTATGTCCCAAGATTCCACTTACTGGGCAGAGGGCAAGGAAATGACAAATTCTCAAGCTGGTCCTGTGACCCGCCCCATTTTCCCACTCCATTGTGAGGGCTCTACAAGAGATATGGATGTGCACACACACTAGGGGGCAGTACTGGGCCCTGTTTTGCATTGTATCCCAGTTCGGGATCTTAGAGACGGATGCCTACCAACAGCACGGATCAAGGGTGTTGCCTTTGTAAATAACACTTGAGCAAAATGCCTAACCACACACTGCTGGAAAAAGTGTGTGTGGGTTTATGGGTGTTTGGTGTTAAGCAGGAGCCAGATGGACACTGGGACAGGTCTGTGGTCTAGAGGCTTGTATCAGTTTCAGGACATAGGCAGACGCTGAGCTCCAGACTGTTGATAGTACAAAGAGGGCCCATTGTGTCTGGGCTGCGGCATTACTTATCCTGGAATAGGTTGCCCTCTGCTGGACATCAGACTCTACTGCGGTGAGGAGTGCTCTCCAGAGAGTACCTAGAGCCTGGCTTCTCTCGGTCATAGTTTACTGCGCTGATTTCAGCTGCCTGCGGGGTAGTGGAGCTGTTTGAGACACTAATAGGCTCATTTACACACAGAATGATTGATGGTTTCTAATGCAGCTCATTAGCCTGACAGGTTGAACAGGTAACGCTGCAATATTTCCCTAAATCCATTGCTACATCTAAGAGAAGCTCCGTATTTAACAGCATTGCAGGTAAAGTCTCCCTTGCACACAGAGAAAGTATTTTCCTTTCCCTTTGTGAGCGTTTTCCTGTACATTTCCTGATTCATGGACATTGTGCTGTACTGACTGGGCAGGACTGCCTGTGTGAGAGATGTATGCTATTTGAGTTTTGGGTGAATCAGGCCATATAGAGGCTGGCTTAGTCTCTGCTTCCCCCTTGCCTTTGTTTCTCAAGCCCAGTTGAAGAAGTGCATTCTGGGAGCTCAATCTCTGTTGTGTTCCAGGATGTGTTTGTTTTAATGGGAAAGCCAGTCTGTTTTCCTGTTTATATTTTCCTGAATATCTCTCTGTCTTCTTTATCACTCTTCCGATACAGTCCAAGTAGGTCACATGTCTGTATGTATGCCAAGGCTTAATGAATGATTGAGCAATGGTATAAATTATTCTGATGTAATAAATTTCCCTGCCTGTCTCTCTTATTTTTCCCTCCATGTCTTTTCTCTTCTACGTCAATGTTCCATTTCCCCCCTTTCTGTTTGCATCCCCTTCATTCTCTCTGTTAACCAGTCAGCTCACTGGCTGTCCGGCCTCACCGACCTTATGGGCAGGTCTGTGATTACACACACCTTTCTCTCTCTCTTTCTCTCTGTCTGTTTCTCGCTATCTGTCCCCCTCTCTCCTCTTTTTCTCTGTCTCTATCTCTCTATCTGTCCCTCTCTCCTCTTTCTCTCTGTCTGTCTCTCTCTATCTGTCCCTTTCTCTCCTCTTTCTCTCTGTCTGTCTCTTGCTCTCTCTCTCTGTCTGTCTCTCGCTATCTGTCCTTCTCTCTCTCTCTCTCTTTTCTCTTCTCTTTTCTTTTCTCTTTTCTTTTCCTTTCTCTCCTCTTTCTCTCTGTCTGTCTCTTGCTCTCTCTCTCTGTCTGTCTCTCGCTATCTGTCCTTCTCTCTCTCTCTCTCTCTTTTTCTCTGTCTGTCTCTTGCTCTCTCTCTCTCTCTCTCTCTCTCTCTCTCTCTCTCTCTCTCTCTCTCTCTCTCTCTCTCTCTCTCTCTCTCTCTCTCACAGCTTGTGATTAAATCACTGCTGTAAGTGACATCTGGGTAGCTGGTTGAAAAGATGGCCCACTTTCTGCACAATGGGTGATGCAGTGCAGTGCCAGCGCCGCTCAAACGCTCTGCCAACGTTCTGCCAACGTTTACTGTGCCCCTGGGGTCACAGCTGGATTTATGCGCCAGGAAAACCCCTCTCCCGTCTCTCTGACTTGTGCAAACATGCTCTGCTAAACACTCGTTTAACCCCTCCTCTTCCTCCTTCTCTCTCTCTCGCAGGTGCGGAAGCATATCACAGACCTGTACGAAGACCTGCGGGATGGGCACAATCTCATCTCCCTGCTGGAGGTGCTGTCCGGAGTCGCTCTGGTAAGGAGCCTGACGCTCTGATAGAGGCTGACACTGGAACTGTTGACACACTGGGCCTGATTCATTAGGGTGCTGGTGCAGTGACACGCTGATTCATTAGGACACACAGAGAGGCTGATGATGGATGTGGACACTCTGAAATAGATGCTGATGCACTGTGACACAGGTGCACGGTCACGTTGAGTCACTGGCACACGGCCGGTAGGTCCAGTCTGAGGCATTGGTAGCATCATGATATCAGCTGATGTCAGCTGCTCCACTGGATTGGGTGTGTTTGGACAGCAGGGCCTGCGGCTCTCAAAGCCTCCCTGTTGCTTACTTTCATTTGCCATTTTTGCCTTGTCATTATTTCCTGCTTTATTCTCTCTTTCTTTCTCTCTCTCTCTCGCTCTCTCTCTTTCTGTCCCGCTATCACTCTTTTGACCCTGTCGTTCATCACTCTCATCTCTCCATTCCCAATCTTATCTCTGTCCATCCCGTCTCTCTTTCTGAATACATGCCCCGCCCCCTCCTCACGCTCTCTCTCCACCCCCTCCCTCTCTTATCAGCACAAGGGCGTGTCCTCACTGCGACGGGTGTGTGTCTCGCGCGCGCCCCCGCTCATCTTGCTGGGGGGGGATGAGGAAGATGGCGCTCAGGGAGTACGTTTGACCCCCCCCCCCCATCCTGCTCCCTCCACCCCACATACAGCAATCCCCTTTGACTGCATGCGAGTGTTGTTTGTTGTGGCATCACACTGGCATCCCAGATAACAATGCGTATACGCAAACATGTCACATTATTTACACACACACACAGACACAACACCATCTCACATCTATATGCACACGTACACGTACACACTCAACTGTCTCACATCGACACAAACACACACTAAAGTAGGGTTTCTCAACGGGGGTGGTACCGCCCCCCAGTGGGCGTTCACAGGATGGAGGGGGGTATGTTGAGACTAAAATAATTGAAACGGGGCTGTTAAAAGTTAAAAGGGCCGTTCGTTTTAGAGTTCTGAACGTGAAAAAAGATTCTGATATTTTCATGTTACATGCATTGAGAAAATATTCTTGGTTTTGAGTCGAATGTTCTGTGCTGAAAGGGCCACCGTAGCTTGACTGCATTCAACCAATGAGAACGGTCATATTGTTCCAGCAGCCAGAACCTCCTTATTTGTCTCTCGTTTGAAGCGGTAGGGTGGCAATACTGGAGTTTCTGTGAATCGCTCTAGAAATTAGATTTAGGCAAATTGAAAATAAAATGCATTAAAAACAAACAATTGGTTTGAGTTTTATTATTATTCGTATTTTGTTGATCATCAGGTTGGTTGGCAGCGATAGTTTGTTGCAGAGAAAACTCCCGTTTGCGTGCCAATATGTCGATCGCGGAGGCCATGTTGGTAGATCGCCGTGTAATTTAAAAAATTCGTCAAATTCTTCCCGTTTTCATCCCATTTCCCTACGGCTTCTGCCTGACAGACATGTACGCTTGACTGACGTGAAATGTGGCCAATGTTCTGCTGTTCTGAACTTTGTTACATTAAGCGTGTCCATTAAATTTCCAATATTACGTTTTAGCAACAGGATAACTTGCATTTTATATGGGGCAGAACAGTTAAATAACCCGATAAATCGGGTCCATTTTAGGCAGAAATGTTCTCTTTAAATATCCGACGAGATCAGATATGGTACTGGTGTAATGATTTTACTTGTATGCCAATAGAAGTTTCTTCTGCACAATTTGGCTTATATTTTTTACATGATAGTAATAGTAACACACTTTGCCAATGCAATTGGTCCATTTTAGGTTTTGCTTTCGATATTCGACGGACAATGGTGTTTCAAATCTAAACTGGGATTTTTTTTGTCCACAAATGATGCTGGTCTAACGATTTTACTTTTATGCCAATACAACTAGCCTATAATATTTTGATTTTAGAAATGGAAACTACACACGTGGTACTGGAAAACGTTAGTTAAGCTAGTAGCTCTGCCCCACAATAGATATAGAACTGTACTACACGCACACACACACACAAATGTTGGCTGGGGATTGTATGTGGTTTCGTTAAATAGACTCAAAAAATAAATAAATAGTTGGATTTACTAAATGAATACATTTTTTGTGTTTGCTTAATAACATTATAGACACGATGCATGCAATTAAGTTTATGTGACGTCTTCAGCTTAATTAGTTTGTCCTATCGTTATTAATAACATTTCTTTTTTCTTTTTGGTTACTTTACCACCCCACCTGAGTACTTACAGTTCGGGTTTATTCCGTCTCCGTCCAACCCACAGCTACTTCTGTGCTTAGTCTGTGAGCAGGTTTTTTCAAATGAGGTGTCGAAACCCTCTCGTCTAAAAGAGCACCTATTATGTTTTAAGTTTTTTATTATTGTTTTTAATATGTAATCCAGTTCAAAATCATATGCTTGACCTGTAAGTCAGATATATTTGCTTTAAAATAAAACACAAAAATCAATGTACCCTGCTGCTGCCTCCATTCATGTGGGGTGGGGTGTGGCGGGTGGGGGGCAGATGGAAAAAAGGTTGAGAACCCCTGCACTAAACCATCTGACATCGATACACACACACGCATAATCATATTTCAATGCCCGTTTCTCTGGCCAGGTCTTTTTTTTACCAGGGCATTGTGGGTAAAGAGTCCCGCTGTAGGCTCTGGAACCCTGCCCTCCTGCCTTACCCCACCCTCCCTCCTGCATGAAGTTTCAGCTGAGTGCTCACAGGACCTGCCGCTGCTTCTGACTGCAGTGATGACTAACCTGCGCTCTGATTCAGTGATGCATCTGTTTCTGTGTGTGTGTGTGTGTGTGTGTGTGTGTGTGTGCGCGTGTGTGTGGGTGTGCGTGGTTGCGTGTGTGTGTGTATGGGTGCATTATGGGCTGGCAGAAGCCCTCAATTGTACTCTGTTGACTCTGTGACTTAGTCATGTCGGCTCAAAACCCTGTGACGGGACCATATCATGACAGTTCCCAGCTCTGGTACGGTGCTCCGTCGTGACAGCTCCCAGCTCTGTGACAGTGCCATATCATGACTTTTCCCAGCTCTGTGACAGTGCCATATCATGACTTTTCCCAGCTCTGTGACAGTGCCATATCATGACTTTTCCCAGCTCTGTGACAGTGCCATATCATGACTTCTCCCAGTTCTGTGACAGTGCCATATCTTGACTTCTTCCAGCTCTGTTACAGTGTTCTGTCATGACAGCTGTCTTTGTGGTACCCTGCCTGCTGAGTTGTCCAGTGTGCACCCCCACAAGCCACGGCACTGTTGTCTCTCACTGTTGCTGTGTGTGTGTGTGTGTGTGTGTGTGTGTGTGTGTGTGTGTGTGTGTGTTTGGAGTGAGTTTTTCCACCCTCTCCTCACTCTCATCCTTCTCTCTGTCCTTCTCTTTTAGCCCAGAGAAAAAGGGCGCATGAGGTTCCACCGGCTGCAGAACGTGCAGATTGCTCTGGACTTCCTCAAACAGAGACAGGTACGTCCTGAAGTCTTTCCATACTCCCTCCTTCCATCCTTCCCTCCCTCTCCCGGCCCTCTCGGTATCTCCCTCCCTCTCTCCTCTGTCTTCTGCTCTCTGTCCCTCTCTCTCTCTCTGCATGTGTTCCAGCAAGGTCACACAATGCCTTGTTAAAGAACAGCCTAGCTGCACTCTGGGACACAATGTACTGCAGGATGCAAGAACACAGGATAGACACATGGGCACAGACACAGTCCTGTTGGATAGACACATGGGCACAGACACTGTCCTGTTGGATAGACACATAAACACAGACGTGTTACTGCAGAATGGACACACAGGCACAGACACATTACTGTAGTATAGACACAGATGCAATACTGTAGGATAGGCACAGACACAGTACTGTTTGATAGGCACATGGGCACAGACATAGTCCTGTAGCATGGACACATAAACACAGATGCATTACTGCAGAATGGACACATAGACACAGACACTACTGTTTGATAGAGGCATAGAGACATAGACATAGATACAGTCTTGCAGAATTAACACAGACACAAACAGAACCTTGGGACAGTGCATTGGTGCTGGATAAACAGGGGAAAACATGTTTCAGAGCTATAGACTGCACATATGGATATTTGCAGTCCAGTACAGATCCCCACAGGGACACAGTGTTCTGTAGCAGTGTGCAGTGAGGTGCACACAGGGACACAATGTTCTGTAGCAGTGTGCAGTGAGGTGCACACAGGGACACAATGTTCTGTAGCAGTGTGCAGTGAGGTGCGCACAGGGACACAATGTTCTGTAGCAGTGTGCAGTGAGGTACACACAGGGACATGATGTTCTGTAGCAGTGTGCAGTGAGGTACACACAGGGACACGGTGTTCTGTGGCAGTGTGCAGTGAGAATCACGCAAGGACACAGAAGAGCAGTGAGGTACACACAGGGACACGGTGTTCTGTAGCAGTGTGCAGTGAGGTACACACAGGGACACAATGTTCTGTAGCAGTGTGCAGTGAGGTGCACACGGACACAATGTTCTGTAGCAGTGTGCAGTGAGATTCACACAGGGACACGGTGTTCTGTGGCAGTGTGCAGTGAGGTACACACAGGGACACGGTGTTCTGTGGCGGTGTGCAGTGAGGTACACACAGGGACACGGTGTTCTGTAGCAGTGTGCAGTGAGGTACACACAGGGACACAATGTTCTGTAGCAGTGTGCAGTGAGGTACACACAGGGACATGATGTTCTGTAGCAGTGTGCAGTGAGATTCACACAGGGACATGATGTTCTGTAGCAGTGTGCAGTGAGGTACACACAGGGACACGGTGTTCTGTAGCAGTGTGCAGTGAAGTACACACAGGGACACGGTGTTCTGTAGCAGTGTGCAGTGAGATTCGCGCAGGGACACGGTGTTCTGTAGCAGTGTGCAGTGAGGTGTACACACAGGGACATGATGTTCTGTGGCAGTGTGCAGTGCGGTACACACAGGGACACAATGTTCTGTGGCAGTGTGCAGTGAGGTACACACAGGGACACGGTGTTTTGTAGCAGTGTGCAGTGAGGTACACACAGGGACACAATGTTCTGTAGCAGTGTGCAGTGAGGTACACACAGGGACATGGTGTTCTGTGGCAGTGTGCAGTGAGGTACACACAGGGACACGGTGTTCTGTAGCAGTGTGCAGTGAGGTACACACAGGGACACAATGTTCTGTAGCAGTGTGCAGTGAGGTACACACAGGGACATGGTGTTCTGTGGCAGTGTGCAGTGAGGTACACACAGGGACACGGTGTTCTGTAGCAGTGTGCAGTGAGGTACGCACAGGGACACGGTGTTCTGTAGCAGTGTGCAGTGAGGTACACACAGGGACACGGTGTTCTGTAGCAGTGTGCAGTGAGGTACACACAGGGACACGGTGTTCTGTAGCAGTGTGCAGTGAGGTACACACAGGGACACGGTGTTCTGTAGCAGTGAGGTACACACAGGGACACGGTGTTCTGTAGCAGTGTGCAGTGAGGTACACACAGGGACACGGTGTTCTGTGGCAGTGTGCAGTGAGGTACACACAGGGACACGGTGTTCTGTAGCAGTGTGCAGTGAGGTACACACAGGGACACGGTGTTCTGTAGCAGTGTGCAGTGAGGTACACACAGGGACACAGTGTTCTGTAGCAGTGTGCAGTGAGGTACACACAGGGACGCGGTGTTCTGTGGCATTGTGCAGTGAGGTACACACAGGGACACAATGTTCTGTAGCAGTGTGCAGTGAGGTACACACAGGGACACGGTGTTCTGTAGCAGTGTGCAGTGAGGTACACACAGGGACACGGTGTTCTGTGGCAGTGTGCAGTGAGGTACGCACAGGGACACGGTGTTCTGTAGCAGTGTGCAGTGAGGTACACACAGGGACATGATGTTCTGTAGCAGTGTGCAGTGAGGTACACACAGGGACATGATGTTCTGTAGCAGTGTGCAGTGAGAATCATGCAAGGACACAGAAGAGCAGTGAGGTACGCACAGGGACACGGTGTTCTGTAGCAGTGTGCAGTGAGGTACACACAGGGACATGATGTTCTGTAGCAGTGTGCAGTGAGATTCACACAGGGACATGATGTTCTGTAGCAGTGTGCAGTGAGGTACACACAGGGACACGGTGTTCTGTAGCAGTGTGCAGTGAAGTACACACAGGGACACGGTGTTCTGTAGCAGTGTGCAGTGAGGTACACACAGGGACATGATGTTCTGTAGCAGTGTGCAGTGAGATTCACACAGGGACATGATGTTCTGTAGCAGTGTGCAGTGAGATTCACACAGGGACACGGTGTTCTGTGGCAGTGTGCAGTGAGTTACACACAGGGACACGGTGTTCTGTAGCAGTGTGCAGTGAGGTACACACAGGGACACTGTTCTGTAGCAGTGTGCAGTGAGGTACACACAGGGACATGGTGTTCTGTGGCAGTGTGCAGTGAGGTACACACAGGGACATGATGTTCTGTAGCAGTGTGCAGTGAGGTACACACAGGGACATGATGTTCTGTAGCAGTGTGCAGTGAGGTACACACAGGGACACGGTGTTCTGTGGCGGTATTGCAGTGAGGTACACACAGGGACATGGTGTTCTGTAGCAGTGTGCAGTGAGGTACACACAGGGACACAATGTTCTGTAGCAGTGTGCAGTGAGGTACACACAGGGACGCGGTGTTCTGTAGCAGTGTGCAGTGAGGTACACACAGGGACACAATGTTCTGTAGCAGTGTGCAGTGAGGTACACACAGGGACACGGTGTTCTGTAGCAGTGTGCAGTGAGGTACACACAGGGACACGGTGTTCTGTAGCAGTGTGCAGTGAGGCGCACACAGGGACACAATGTTCTGTAGCAGTGTGCAGTGAGGTACACACAGGGACACGGTGTTCTGTAGCAGTGTGCAGTGAGGTACACACAGGGACACGGTGTTCTGTAGCAGTGTGCAGTGAGGTACACACAGGGACACGGTGTTCTGTGGCGGTGTGCAGTGAGGTACACACAGGGACACGGTGTTCTGTAGCAGTGTGCAGTGAGGTACACACAGGGACACGATGTTCTGTGGCAGTGTGCAGTGAGGTACACACAGGGACACAATGTTCTGTAGCAGTGTGCAGTGAGGTACGCACAGGGACATGATGTTCTGTAGCAGTGTGCAGTGAGGTACACACAGGGACACGGTGTTCTGTGGCGGTATTGCAGTGCTGCAGTGCAGGACCCTGGCGGCTGAGCCCCGCCTCCCTGGCCGTTTCCCTGCGGCGTGTGAGCAGGGCTCTGAGGAAGCCCGCGCGCAGCCATGATTTATCATCCCACCCGCTTCTGGGATTCTTTACTTCCCTCCCCTCCACTGTCTCAGTTTAAAGGGCTCTGCGCTTAACCAGTCAAATTGGTGAAAGGAGTTTGCGGGAGCACCTCGCTGCATGTGAAATACGAGGACCCTCGGGGCCGTTCTCCCAAAAATAAATCGTCGTTTAACTCGCAGTTACCGTTCAACGTGTGTTTCTAATGGGAGCTGAAATGGATGTGTAGTTTGTGGAAAACACTGGAGTGAGGACTTGAAACTGAACCCCAGGGATGAGGGCGGTTGGGGGGCAGCAAGCACACACACACACACACACACACACACACACACACAGTCAGCCGTCCTTGGGTCTGACTCTTAGGTGTTGTATCTGGTGACGTATGTATGCTGAATTGAGATAATGTATGCGCGTGGACAGGGCAATCAAAAGCAGCAAGCCGCAATTCACCTGCCCATTGCGTGTCCAACAGACATTCAATCACAATGCAACACTCCTCCCTCTGAGAAGAGGAGGGCTGACTGACAGCTAATAAGGGAGGTTAACCAAAAATGGCTTCTTAGAACCGTGCTTGCTTTAAAGAGTGGAGTGTTTGGACTCCGATAGATCTCACCTTATCTTCTCCCTCAGTTCTAACTGCCCTGTGCCCTGATTGGCCCATCTGCTGTATGGTCAGTTGAGCTCTGCGTTTAGCACACCTCTTGCAGTACGTGCGTCTGATGTCTGTGCTCTTCCTGCAGGTCAAATTAGTGAACATACGGAACGATGACATCACAGACGGAAACCCCAAGCTGACCCTGGGACTGATCTGGACCATCATCCTCCACTTCCAGGTCTGTGCTTCAGGATTAACACTGTATGTCTGTGTGCGTGTGTTTGTGTGCGCGCGTGTTTGTGTGTGTGTACACCTCTGTGTCTGTGTGTGTGTGTGGGTGGGTGTGCAGGCCTTGACTCTGTGTGATGGAAGCTGATTGGCTTACTGCCTATTTACTGTGCACATGTCAGCCAGCGGAGAGCGGTGGGTGTGATTTACTGCTAATTGTGGGTGTTAATCATAGAGAGGCAGGCAGGGCTGGGCTGGCTATCTGCTGAGAGCTGGCAGAAGCCTTCTGAGAGGAGATTGGGCTGACAGGAGTGGGATTGGGCTGACAGGAGTGGGATTGGACTGGCATTAGTGGAATTGGGCTAACAGGAGTGGGATTGGGTTGACAGGAGTGGGATTGGTTTGATAGGAGTGGGATTGGACTGGCATTAGTGGAATTGGGCTAACAGGAGTTTGATTTGGCTGACAGGAGTGGGATTGGTTTGACAGGAGTGGGATTGGGCTGACAGGAGTGGGATTGGACTGACAGGAGTGGGATTGGACTGGCAGGAGTGGAATTGGGCTAACAGGAGTGGGATTGGTTTGACAGGAGTGGGATTGGACTGGCAGGAGTGGCCCGTGTATTGGCCACTGTTATTAAATGCTCCCAGACCCTCTTCTCAAAACATGCTGACAGAAGGGAAGGTCAGCCAAATCTGTGTGCGGGCGTGCTTTCTGGAAGAAAGGGCCACAGCTGCCCAGTCCTCAGTCTGAGTATGTCCTGGGGCTGTGTGCATGTGTGTGTGCAAATGTGAGACATGGTTTTGTGTGTGTGTGTGTGTCTGTGCCTGTGCCTCTGAGTGCGTGTGTGTGTGTGTGTGTGTGTGTGAGTGAGAGACAGCTCAGGTGCAGGTCCCTGCTAAGTACTAGATTAATCTGCCACCAGGCCTGACTTCTAATCTGTAACTCCTGTTATTGTCTGGGTGTAATTCAGGACTATGCTAAAATGAGTTAATGGGAATGAAAAGGTATAAATAAATAAAAAATGACCCCCACTCTACTGATTTAATCAGGACTCATCCTTTTGTTTATTTTTATTGTTTTGCTCCTTTAACAGCAATAGGTCTTCAGTTATGAACTGTTTCGAAATATATTGAAATAGGAAAATACATATTAAAAAAATTTGTGAACATTCAGTCGGGCCGTAATTACTGAAACATTATGGTCCAGTTTTTTTTACAATTAACAATTGTTACACGTAAACTTTGACCTTAATGAAATTAGAGAGGGCCCACCAGAGTGCACTGAGTGCTGGCAGAGCGATGACATCACAAGGTGACAGGGGGAGCTGGTTTCCAGGGAGACGCAGCTCTGTAACTGCAGCTGTTTATTTCAGCATGATTCAGCAGATCGGAGATGGGGGGAGCGAGAGGGGAGGAGGGGGGATGGAGGGAGGGGGAGAAGCCCACAGGAGATGTGAGGGAGAGAGTGAGCGGGGGCTGTGTGAGGGGGCGATGGGAGACAGGGATATTAGTGGGAAAGACGAGACTCTGTCATCTCCTATGAAGGGCAGAGCTAATGGTAAAGGAGATGGGGTAGAGTGTGTATATGTGTGTGTATGTGTGTGTGTGTGTGTGTGTGTGTGTGAGAGAGATAGATAGAGAGTTAATGCTTGTGTTTGTGTGTGTGTGTCTGTCTGTGTGATGGAGCGCTGTTCTCCTTCACAGACACATTTTCCTGTGGTAGAGACACTGCACCACCTCAAATTGAATACAGTTATCTACAGTCAGTCATTTGTTATGGATATAATTTGGTGTTGGTGTACCTTGTAACATAGTGTTTTCTTGATGGTGATGGTTTGGAATTCGGCTTGCCTTGCATATCCGGGCCTGTGTAAAATGCATTACGTCATACAGAACTGAGCGGGAGGGGCGGGGCAGAGGGCTGAGGAGCTGAGGCTTCCTCCCGTTTGCTGAGTGACTGGGGATCCACTGTGGGTGTGGGTTGTGTTCTCTGTGGGGAAGCCTGCCCCCCGGGGGTAATCAGCAGCAGTGCAGGTGAGGGGTCCAGCCTGTGCTGTAGAGAGACAGTACTGTAGTGACCCCACACACTGTCCACTCCAGTAAAAACATGGGAGCCATTTTATAAATGTCCCAGCTGGCTTTCATTTTTCACTTATGACAGCGTCAGCACTGTCCTGTCAGCACTGTCCTGAACGTGACAGGCACGTTCCCTGGGGCCTCGAACCTTGCAGATACCCTGCGCTGCCACTGGGAGGCGCTGGTGCGTGCAGAACGGCAGATGGCCTGCTACATTGCACATTGCACAGTCAGCAAATGACGAGCTCGATCTGTGTGTAGCCCTGCTTATAGGTGCGTGTTGTGGATTGGGCTCCTGACTCTTGATTGGGCGTCACTCTTGCCTCAGAATGTTGGTGCTGGTGACAGTGGAGATTGGGGAGGCCATGTGCCTGAAGACCGCAGACCTGGTTGTACCCTGCGTACGGCACTGCGCTGCTGGTGTGCAGTCAGCGGGAGCATCTGAGCCAAGCTCTTGTTGATTGAGCTGATTTATAATCCCAAACAGCTGCACAATGGCTGGGTCCATAGCTAATGGATTTGCTCTCATTGTCCTCGCGCTGCGCTGCTTTACACCGGGTTTGTCTCGCTGCGTCCCCTTAGAAACCTTCTGCAGGTGCTCCAGATAGTGTTCGCCTCCCTTCCCTCCCAACATCTCCCTTTCCCTCTAACAAGAGGCTGCTGGTTACCTCATGAGAGAGAGATAGAGAGAGAGGAGAGAAGGAAGAGAGCAGGAAAGGCACACAGGTGTTATCATCACAGCCAAAGGGATGGAAAGCAGATTTAAATTATTTTTTTCTTCTGTAGCAACCTGCCTACCATTTGCATCTCTGATGGATTTTGGGTCAAACACACACACGTGTGTGTGTGTGTGTGTGTGTGTGTGTGTGTGTGTGTGTGTGCGCGCATATACGTGTATCTGAGCAGCAGATAGAGCGAGCGAAAGAGAGAGCAAGCGCGAGAGGGAGGGAAGGAGGGGGAAGCTGATAGGTGGAGCAGAAAAAGAGGAGGGAAGAGCGAGAGGGAGGGAGGGAGGGAGGGAGGGAGAGAGAGAGAGCAGGCAGCAGTGTAGTCTAACGCTGCAGCAGGCTAGAGATGAAGCTTTTTTTTTGCACTGGTGCCACTGAGCGAGAGAGCGAGGGAGAGGCTGAGCGGCAGAGCGCTGGAGAGGGAGGAAGAGAGGGAGCGCGGTGCTGCTGAGCTCCCAGGCTTCTGCTGAACCTACAGGCCTGTGGGTCCGCACGCAGACACACGCACGCACGCACGCACGCACGCAGGAGATCGCAGGATCGCCTCACCTCGCGCTCGGGCTTCCACACACTTTCACGTCTCTCCTGGAGGGGGGAGGGGGGGGGGGGGACCGTATCAATTGGATCAGTCCAGCGATGCCTTCCAACGGAACCTCGGTCTCTTCCTGACCGCAGCGATCTTCCTCCAACAATACCCTCGTCCTCCTCCTCGTCCACCTCTTCCTCCGGCCCGCCGTGGAGCCCCCCGTCCCTCCTGCGTGCGCCGAGCCCAGGCTGGGCCTGTGAGCCCTGCCCTGCCCTGCCTCCGCTGCCGTAATTAGATTCCCATCCAGGATCCGGGAGCGCCTGCCTGCTACTGCTCTGGGCTGGCTAGCGTCCTGTTAGCTCCGCGGCACTGAGGGCTGCTCTGCTGCGCTGGGCTGGCTAGCGTCCTGTTAGCGCAGCGGAGTAGGGAGGGACAGCTGTCTGAGGGTAGAGGTGCTGCTGGATGGGGACACTGTCCTGCCAGTGGACACGTGCGAGTGCTAAGCTCGAGGATTTGGGGATCAGAGAAGGTGGGAGCCGTGACTGTGGGGCGGAGCTTAATTAGGAGGGACCCACCGGGACGCGCTTGAGGACAGTGCCTACGGGGACACCCCCTCCCCCCCCCCCCCCTCCCCCCCCCCGTTCCCCCCGCCCGCTGCTCATCGCCGCGGGGCGCCTGGAGATGCCAGCGTCAGGGAGACGGCGCTCCTGCGGGGGTCTAGCGGTGCCGCGTCTCCCCTGGAGGACGTCCCGCCATCACAACAGCAAGCCTGGACCCCAGCGGCGCCTGGAGGACCCGTGAGAGGCTGAGGCTCCCGCGTCACGTGACCGGGGTTTTCTCTTTTTTTGGCTTGGAGACCGGGCCGATTGATTTATCGGCAAGATACTGGAGCACCCGCTGAGTCTGCAGCAGAGACATCACCCGCCAGCAGCCTGGACCCCGCCGTGCTGCCTTGGCAGAGAACCCTGGAGCCGCTACTACCGCTACTACTGCTAGTGCAGCCGCTGCCACTGCTACAATAACACTGAGAGCGCAGCAGTATTAATTGTCCATTAGCGGGTGGTCTGGGAGCCCAGCCGGGGAGAGGCACTTAGATCACCTCTCCCGCCTGAGAAGGGGAAAGGAGCCGAACCGGAAGGCGTCTCTGTGGAGGAGGAGCTGGGAGTCGCGGGTCTCGGAGGGGTCCTGAGGAGCTCCGGTGATGTGTATGGGCTGTGACGCACCGCGCGCGGGCGCGTGTGTGTGAGTGTGTGTGTGTGTGTGTGTGTGTGTGTGTGTGCGCGCGGGCGCGTGTGTGTGTGAGTGAGTGCGTGTCAGCACTGCAGCCCTCCTGCCTGTCCGGGGCTTTCTCACGTTTTTCGCGGTATGAGACCGTCTCCCGTCCTGCCGCGGAGGCCCGCCGGCGCTGCCCTGGTAACGGCCTGAGCTTCCCGCCGGGGCGGCGGCGGATCTGAGGGGGAGCAGCCCGATGTGATTACGGAGAGGGGACTGATAAGGTCACCCCCCCTGCTGGAGCGCTGCGGGGGGAATAAGCTCATTTCTCCTGAGGGAGGGGCACAGCCCAGCGCCTCCGGGACCGCTGGTGACCATGCGCTGAGCCGCCGGCGGGCTGGTCTGGGGGGAGCAGTCGCTGCCCGCGTTGGGGAGAGAGCCGGCCGGATCCTTCCGGACTGAGCGGCTGCTCGCTGACACGCCTGTCTGCGGCGGCCCGTCTCCGTCTGCTGCTTCTGTTCCCTCGAGCCGCTCCCTCTCTCTCCACCCTTCTGTCTTTCGCTGTTTCGTTCGCTCTGTTTTTGGGGAGCGATGGGAAGCTCTCTGGGCTGTGTGAAACGGCACCGGGAGGCGGGGGTGAACGGGGCGCCCCCTCTGTCCCCCAAAAAGAGACTCCGCTTCAGACGCAAGCGCAAGGCCCGGAAGCAGCGGAGCGGGTCCGCGGGGGAGGGGGCCGGGGGGCGGGACCTCGCCCACAGAGGGGAGGAGGACAGCAGGAAGGAAGTGGTGGCGGTTGTTGCCGAGGGTGACGTCCGACCCGTACGGGGCGGTCTCGACTGCACGCCCACGGCAGAGGTGCAGTCTCGCCCCGCAGAGCTCGCCCTGAGTCCCGAGGGCCTCGATCCGGGGCCCGAGAGCGGGAAGGCGAAGGGCCCCAAGGTGCTGGTCCTGTCCCCCGAACCCAGCCCTGCCTGGAGGGGGGTGTTCTGCCTGCCCCAGGGGGAGGGGGGCGGCGGCGGCACCACGGGGTCTAGTGGGGACGTCCCGGACCCGGACGCCCCAGATGCGGACCAGGGCAGCGCGACCCCGGGGGGCGGGCGGGTGTGCAGGGTGAGGGAACGGGTGCAGGGCGTTCTGCAGAAGCCCCGAATCCTGCAGGCCGAGCGGGGCCGAGAGGACCTGCACCAGGAGGACCAGCGCCAGGAGGACCTGCACCAGGAGGACCAGCGCCAGGAGGACCTACACCAGGAGGACTTCCCCGCCTGGGACTCGGACCGGCCCGCCCCCACGGAGGAGAAGAGGGGCGTGGTGCACATTCGGGAGGTCGGGGGGAAGCTGTGCGTGGTGCGGACGGTCTACCCCCGGGATTTCGGGTCCCCGGTGTGGGGGGAGAGAGGGGTGGAGGTGCGGGCGGAGCCCCCGGCCCTGGCCCGGGAGACGGGGGACGTGCTGAGGGTGCGAGTGCGAGAGAAGGAGGAGGGGCTTTCTGAGCTGACGGACAGCTCTAGCGCTGACGTGTGGGCCACTCCGCCGGACAACCTCGCGGCCCTGAGGGCGGCCCCGGTGCATGCTGGGAAAGCGGAAAAGGAAGCGAGCCGTAACGAGACTGAACGGAGCGTCGCCGCGGGCGGCTTGCTCTCGGGGAACTCTCCGCTCGCCCAGGACCCCCTGTCATCGGGGTACGCCAGCGACCTGCCCCTCACCTCCCCGGAGACAGGGGGCGCCACACAGGCGGACTGGGGAGGGCTCACCAGCAGCTCCTCCGAGGTTCTGGACACTTCGGTGATGGAGAGCCCTCTCTCGCCCCCCGAGGGACCCCCTCGCCCCTCCTCTCAGGTCAGACCCTCTCTGTCCTGCCTCTGCAGCGAGGCTCAGGGCTTAGAGCACTCAGCGCCCCCGTTTACTGCAGTGCAGACCGAGTGCGCTGCGTGCGCTCAGTTAGAGTGTGTGTGTGCGTGTGTGTGTGTGTGTGTGTGTGTGTGTGTGTGTGTGTGTGTGTGTGCGTGCGTGCGTGCGTGCGTGCGTGCGTGCGTGCGTGCGTGCGTGCGTGCGTGCGTGCGTGCGTGCGTGCGTGCGTGCGTGCGTGCGTGTGTGCGTGCGTGTATGACTGTGTGTGTGTGTGTGTGTGTGTATGACTGTGTGTGTGTGTGTGTGTCTGTGTGCATATGCACGTGTGTGAGTGTGTGTGTGGTACGCTCACCTCAGCTCAGTACACTGCATATTTGTATTCACAGACTGGCGTGTGTGGTTTTCCAGTGAGGGTGAAGACGTAGCTTTGTTTGCTGTGGGTTCTGCTGGCTGTTTGTCGGATGGCTTATGTGTCGTGGTTGAGGGAGGGGTCACGTGTACAGGGCTGTTATTTGCGTATGATCCTTCCCTTCGAGTGGGTGTCTGTGCTGAATAATTGAGCAGCATGCGTTTCTGTGGATGTGTAGGCTCCCTGAATGGCTGCGTGTGTGAGGATGTGTGGGGCTCCCTGAATGGCTGCGTGTGTGAGGATGTGTGGGGCTCCCTGAATGGCTACCTGTGTGAGGATGTGTGGGGCTCCCTGATTGGCTACCTGTGTGAGGATGTGTGGGGCTCCCTGATTGGCTACCTGTGTGAGGATGTGTGGGGCTCCCTGAATGGCTACCTGTGTGAGGATGTGTGGGGCTCCCTGAATGGCTGCGTGTGTGAGGATGTGTGGGGCTCCCTGATTGGCTACCTGTGTGAGGATGTGTGGGGCTCCCTGAATGGCTACCTGTGTGAGGATGTGTGGGGCTCCCTGATTGGCTACCTGTGTGAGGATGTGTGGGGCTCCCTGATTGGCTACCTGTGTGAGGATGTGTGGGGCTCCCTGATTGGCTACTTGTGTGAGGATGTGTGGGGCTCCCTGAATGACTGCGTGTGTTTGGATGGGCAGGGATGTGTGTGGATGTGAGCGGCTGCGTGTGTGAGGATGTGTGGGGAGCTGTGTGTGAGGATGTGTGTGCTGTGTGTTTCTCAGCTCTGGAGAAAGCACACTGTGGCTGCACTTTCTGACTGCATCCCCTGGGTCTAATCAACACAGCCCAGAGCATCTCTCCATCTCTCCATCTCTCCCTCTCTCCTGCCCCTTCCTTTCTGTCACTCATTACTTCTTTCTCCTTCTCACCGCCCACTCTCCCTCGCTGTCTTGTCGCTTCTGACACCAAAAGTTACAGATGTTTTACATCCTCTAGTCTCTCGTCCCTGTGTAATAGGCCACACGCTCAAATTCATTTTGAGCGCAAGCTCAGATTTTGCAGGTGTGTTTGAGTACCTGATCTGTGTATGTTTATGTGTGCGTGTGTGTTTGGTACAGGATAGGATAGCATGAAGCAGAGTGTGTGTGTGTGGCACCGGACAGGATAAAGCAGCGGTCCTACCCCCCCACGCGCACGCACACACACACACACACACACACAGAGCATACCTCCCGTGCATTAGCGCTGTAGGTGGGGGGCATTTTGGGAGAAAGCGCAGGGATTTAATGGCCTCGTTAGAGCTGGAGCTCGTCGCTCGTTAATTACGCCTTTAACCCCGTTCTCGCCGGCGCTCACGTGCCGCGCGGCGGAGGCAGAGGTGGCGCGACGCGATGTCACTTCCCCTTGATGGATGGGCGTGGCTCCCTGGCTCCGCCCAGCGTCTGTCCTCATGCGCCTGGCCCCTTATCAGCGCCGCACAGAGGCCCCCCCCCCCCCCCCCCTGCGGGCACTGCCAGGCCTGCACCAGCCTTTCTGCTGCCCGCGGATCAGTGTTCACCCGCTGGCAGCCCTGCCCAAACCCCCCAAACCCCCCCGCCCAGACGCCTGCGCCCCCCCTCATCTGAATAAAGATGGATTTAAAATGCGCATAAATCACCAGACTGCTCGCACCCCCACGGGCATTCCATGCTCCCTCTCGCGCTTTAAACTTGTAAAGGGCTGCCAGACTCCTTTGGCGGTGCCCCCCCCCCCCCCCCCCCCCCCAATCCCCGTCTCTTTGCTCTCAGGGGGTCACTGTCTTGCTGGGTGCTCTCAAACGCCTATTGTTAAAGAGTGCCTTTTCCCCCCTGTCTACTGTATTGAGACACTCTTTCTATTGGTTGAGTGGATTATCGTCTGCTGACTAACCAATCAGGTTGTGATAGTCACAGGAGTGATAGTCAGTGTGAGATGGAACTTTGCTTTACATCTGTCACTTTGAAGAACTCCTGCCATCTCTCTCTCTCTCTCCATCCTTCCCTGTGGCATTGCACCTCTCAGGCTGTGTGTGTGTGTGTGTGTGTGTGTGTGAGAGAGTCTGTGTGAGTGTCAGTGTCAGTGTCAGTGTCAGTGTCAGTGCACGTGCGTGTTGCATGGTTTTGACGCAGTGTTGAGATGTGCTGAACAGGCACATGGCTAGGAGGGGCTGGATTTCGTTCTGTCTGTGACCTCATCTTTAATCATCTTTACTGTAATAAGATCAAGCCAAACAGGAAGTGCTGTATTGTGTGTGTGTGTGTGCGCGTGTACATGGCGTGTGTGTGTGTGCGCGTGTGTGTGCGTGCGTGCGTGTGTGTGTGAGTGCGTGTGCGTGCGTGCGTGCGTGTGTGTGAGAGTGACAGACTTGTTCAGGCCCATGGTGTTCCCTCTGCACATGAGCAGTAATATGCTGGTCTCTGTCAGTCTACAGGCCTGATCCTTCTCTCGGTGCCTTTGCTTTATTCTGGTCGTCTGCAGTCTGGAGTCTCCTGTCCTTTGGCTGTCTGCTCTGGGCAGGGTTTTACTCTTTTGGCATTAGCACCAGAAAGAGAGGAGGAAGATGAGAGAGAAGGAGGGAGAGAGGGATAACACAGGAATACTGATGACAGGCGCCAGGCAGTGCCCGTTACCGCGGATACAGCCGCTCTTTGTCAGGGAGAGAAGGAAGGAGGGAGGGAGGAGGAGGCAGAAGAGAAAGAGGAGAGAGGGGTGAACTGTGGGGCATGGAGCTCGAGGGGGGATAGAGGGGGGAGAATAAAAGATGAGTAGAAGCAAGAACAGATAGTGAAAGCAGGCAGAAAAGACTGATAAAGATGAGCACGGGAGGGAGAACAGCGGAACGAGAGATGAAAGGAGAAGCAAAGAGAAAGTGACAGATCAAGGGAAGGGAGGGCAGAGAGGCAAGGATAGAGATGGGGAGGGGGAGAAAACGAGGGCGACAGAGGAAGAGGGAGAGAAGGAAAGAGGGGGGTGTGTGAGAGGGAGCGGGTGTAACTTTGGCAAGGAGCCTTGTTAAGGAGCTGGACAGAAACTGTATCGAGGTCAGCAATTATGGCCGACTGGGAGAGAAAATCAGAACATTCTTCAGCAGGCTGATGTGACCAAGGACAGGACGATACACAGACGAGTGAAGGAGGTGTGGTTCACATGAATTAATTAGACAAAGACATACAGGCTGCTATAAAGGCCAGTTTAACCCCCTAGTGAGCAGCACACTCTCAGACTGGTGGTACGCATTAAAATGTGTGTATTGCTTCCAAAGGAAAAAAAATCTGAAAGTACAGCAAATTAGCTTTAAGGACGACTTCACATAAAAAATAGTGGTAACCCTTTGTATGGGATGGATTATTATAATGTAACAACATTGTAATTATTTGATTGCACTGCCTAAGTAGGTATTGCTGTGGGACATTTGTATGGTTTAATACACATGGTTATTATGGAATGATTGCTTCATATTGCGAGTTTCTAGTTTTTTTTTGCTAGTTGCTAGTTTAAGTTGTTATACCACACTGCACTGATGGTCAACTTCATGTGAAGTGCACCTAAATTTACCATTTTAATTGTGAGTATCATGTTTCTTTTGCTGAGGTATAGTTTCTTTCTCTGTGCTGTCCGGACACTGTCAGGGTTTGGCTTGAGTGTGTCTGGCAAAGCGTGTAAAGCAGTTTCAGGACGGCCAGCATGTGACGCTACGCTCCCACGTGACAGTCATCCGAAATTCCCACTTCCTCAGTAGCCCACAAATCATCCAAAAATCCATTCCGCATTCTATTTCTGTGCCTTGACACCAATTTATAGCTTGTGTTTCTCTTCCTTTATCGGAGTCTCAGGGAGCGGTTCGCTCTCTCCCTCTTCTCTTGGTGTCCGTTTATCCAGCGCCGTTGGTCGCGCTTACATCAGATCTGCGCAGATCAGCTGATGTTTACGCCATGCGAACGGGCTGAAGCTGCAGATGGCTGATTAGATTAATACAGTGCATCCACATAATAGGGATTATTGAATCTGTGTTCTGGACTGATGCCCATACTGCAACCCCCCCCCCCCCTCCCAAGCCTTGCACATGCAGTTAGGACTGAGCACTCCCCCCTCCCCCCCCCACCCCCCACACACTGGAATGGGAAAAGCACCTTGGGAAGTGTAGTAAAGTGTCCTTGTCTCTCCAGGGTGAACCCGATTAGTTGCATTTACTCTGAATATCTGAGCGTTTGGCAGGCTTGCTTATCGAGAGCGAGCGAGCCAGAGCGAAAATGCGAGCGGCGTGCGTTCTGTCAATATGTCCTCTCGAGGTGTTTGAAAGCTGAGAAGCAGGCTTGTTTACTGGGTGAATGAGGAAGCGGAGTGAGGAGGAGCTCAAGGCCTTGACCTGTTCCCCCTGTCACATCTCTCCTTCGGGCAGATCTCTGAGATCTACGTGAGCGGCGAGTCAGGTGACCTGACGGCCAAGGAGAAGCTGTTGCTATGGAGTCAGCAGGCGATCGAGGGCTACCCTGGCACGCGCTGCGTCAACTTCTCCTCCAGCTGGAGCGACGGACGCATGTTCAACGTCCTTCTGCACAGATACAGGTACATGCGCAGAGTTACACACACTCTCTCCCTCTCTCACACACACACACTCTCTCTGTCTCTCCCTCTCTCACACACACACACACACACTCTCTCCCTCTCTCTCACACACACACACACACACACACTCTCTCCCTCTCTCTCTCTCTCTCTCTCTCTCTCTCACACACACACATACACACACTCTCTCTCTCTCTCTCACATACACAGACACACACACACACACGGACTCTCTCTCTCTCTCACATACACACACATACACACACTCTCTCTCTCTCTCTCTCTCACACACACACACACACATACACTCTCTCTGTCTCTCTCCCTCTCTCACACACACACACTCTCTCTGTCTCTCTCTCACACACACATACACACACTCTCTCTCTCACATACACAGACACACACACACAGACTCTCTCTCTCACATACACAGACACACACACACACACGGACTCTCTCTCTCTCACATACACACACATACACACACTCTCTCTCTCTCTCTCTCACACACACACACACACACACTCTCTCTCTCTCTCTCACACACACATACACACACACACTCCCTCTGTCTCTCTCTCTCTCTCTCACACACACATACACACACACTCTCTCTGTCTCTCTCTCTCTCTCACACACACACACCCTCACTCACACACATACACACATGCACACACTCTCACTCTCTGTAAAATGTTCTCTGTTTAATGCACAGGCCTGACCTGATAGACATGGAGGTGGTTGGACGACAGAGCAACCGTGACAACCTCGAACAGGCCTTCGATATTGCTGAGTCACTAGGGGTCACACGACTACTGGACGCTGAAGGTATGGCTCTGCTTGTCTTTCACAGTCAGTCTGATGATCTTTAAAGCTCTGCTGGTCTTTCACAGTCAGTCTGATGATCTTTAAGGCTCTGCTGGTCTTTCACAGTCAGTCTGATGATCTTTAAGGCTCTGCTGGTCTTTCACAGTCAGTCTGATGATCTTTAAGGCTCTGCTGGTCTTTCACAGTCAGTCTGATGATCTTTAAGGCTCTGCTGGTCTTTCACAGTCACTCTGATGATCTTTAAAGCTCTGCTGGTCTTTCACAGTCAGTCTGATGATCTTTAAGGCACTGCTGGTCTTTCACAGTCAGTCTGATGATCTTTAAGGCACTGCTGGTCTTTCACAGTCACTCTGATGATCTTTAAAGCTCTGCTGGTCTTTCACAGTCAGTCTGATGATATTTAAGGCTCTGCTGGTCTTTCACAGTCAGTCTGATGATCTTTAAGTGCCTTCGGTAGCACAGGTGTTGGTATGTCTGTGCTTGCTGAACGCTCTTTTCCTTTGACGCTGTAAGATGTGGACGTACCGTCGCCGGACGAGAAGTCAGTCATCACCTACGTGTCCTCCATCTACGACGCATTCCCCAAGATCCCAGAGGGGGGCGAGGGCATCCCAGTTCACGTACGTTCCACTTCGCCCTTCACAAATCCCTTACTCATGCTCAGTCACTCAGACAGAAACCCCCTGACTCATTCTTTTAATTATATTAT
>NC_049208.1:28353786-28438786 GCF_013347855.1 Anguilla anguilla
TCTAGTTATTTACTATTTCTAAACCAGTCTAACATTTCACATTAGTTTTCTTATGCTGTGCTTAAAGCAGGCAACATAGTTGCTTTAGATGCTTTGTTTAGTGATTATAATGCAAAACCAATTGATGATATGCTGTATTGATGTCTAATATGAGGTAACTGTAAACTAGTGGTACATATGTACCCAAGCAGTATGCATTTTATAATCGTTCCAATTGTAGAACAAGGTTTTTGCACTTCTAGTAGGCCATTTATAGCATGGATGCTAGAGAGAATGTTTAGTATAATGCTTGCTTATTGCTGTAGATGTTTCAAAGCATCAGCAGCACTAAACATTTTTAGTTGCCACAAGACAGTGTGTAAAATCTTTTCCTTACATCACTTGTCCCCTCTGCCATTGGCAGTTCAATTGTAGTTTGTCTGTGTATGATATCTGTCCAACTTTTTAGGTATTGATTTATTAATTGTAGCTACTGAACAAATGTTTGAATGTGCAGCTTAATCAAGGTTTTTTTTGTTGTTGTTCAAAATCCATTGTTCTGCCTGCAGACTTGGGGTCAGTTTGGCAGAAGTAACAGCATATATTTTGACTGTCATCTGTGACAGGGTTGCAGCTGTGTGCAGAGTTCACAATTGCATACTGAAAGATGTTCAAATCATAACAATTGATATGTTCGCAATAAGTGTGCAACCTAGATTGCACATGCTTGCTTATGCAAAGGAATGCTATGCACTGGTTAACAATTTGTGGAAAATTTGGCTGGAATCTTAGTCGTGTTGTGTTCTGGTTTCTGTGAATGTTACTACTTGGCCAGCTAACTAAGCTTGCAAACTATGTGTGTGTTCTAGTAGCAGTTCAAAGTGGCCTTTTGTTTGAAGTCAGTAGCTTTAATTTCATTTGGTGTGTCAGTGTTTCGTGCAGTTAAGATGGAGATCCGAAAGACAGTGATATAGCCCCATTATGTCAAACTGCAACTAGGTAGCTCCATTTATTTTTCATAGTTTATGTTCTACTGGTTTGACACTGAGACGATGGAGCACAAAGGTCTGACAACAAAAATGGGCTATACATTTCTTTCTGGCTAAGGAAGCCCAGTATAGCCTATACTACAGTACTTTGTATGCTTAGCAAATAATGTCTTGTGCTTGTTCACAATCATTATTCACCACAAAGTAATTCGTGCTAAACCAAAATAAAGAGCAGAACTTTTAAATAAATAAGTCTTACAGCATTATGTATTTGTTTAGTTGAAGAGTTTTTAAAATGACCTTTGCATTGTAAGTATGGTGGGGGGCCTAGCATCTTGTCTGAAGCCCGTTAGTTAGCAATTTACTGTAAGCATGTTGGTATCTAGCACGTTTAGGGCTACATGCAAGAAACTACAGTTGTTTATGATTTTCTCTGAGGGCATTGGGGTAACATATTTAGTTATTTTAATAGATATTAGATTTCGGATTAGTTAAGTGTGATTTTTGTTTTAAATGCAAGGCACGTTTTATGCTTATAAAGTCTCTGAATTGGATCCAAGCATTGTTATTGGCATAACAATTCCTAAATATGCCCTTACTCTTGCTCTGGAAAGCTGTAACCAGGCGCTTGCTGCAGCTGAGCATAATAGCGTGTTGTATTTAAGTTGTTGTCTGTATATGCAAAGTAGTTCAGCAACAGCCACCTGAAAAATGGCTATCGTGATTGGTTAATGCTACTTCCTGTTGATGCCCGCAGGGAACTCAAAAGTATAACCAGAATACGTCCTGTTTTTCTGTTGGTTGGTGCCAGCATACTGTGCAATTGCTGGAGCTTGTCTTAGTTTTCTAGGTATAGGTTGACATCATGACTCTCCTAACCTGTTTTTATTACGCACTCCTCCTGAAGTGGCCCTGGTGGTGTGTGAAATGCATGACTCTAAGGGCAAGGGGGGGGTGACACCGGGTTTTGCACGAAGCTAATATACTTTGGTTCCATTCACAGTTCCAAATCTCATGAATGATTACAAAACTTTTAGTGCTCCAGAGAGCACAATTTATGACCGCACTCCCAGAAGAAGGGGCAGATAATGCTGCTTAGCTGGACATTTGTTAGAAGACGGCATGGGGGCAAGCTGGCCTCGCTTCTGTAATTTGTTAGCTGGGTAGGTGTTTATTTTAGGTGGATATATAGTCTGGTAATTTTCTATATAGGCTACTCAATATCTGTTATAATCAACCTTCAGGTCATCTTTGTGGAGTAAATATTGTAGAAGGGAATGTGCATGCTCAGTACTTCACGTTCTGAACGCTACATTATAATGTTATTTCGATGCTCCTTTTCATTATTCAGTCAAATTGTTGTCTGAAGTCTTTTGTTTTTTGCTGCTAAACGAGTCCTTAATCTTCTGTCACTGCGAGTATCTGACTGCTTCCCAGAAAGTTGTTTGGCCTATAATTCCTTTCATACAGGTTTCAGGAATTGGCCTATATGCTCATTTGCATAGAATGTTTTACAGTGCATGCCTGTCATGTTTTCTTTTCAAATAAGCTCTGTACGTTCCCCTAGGCTGTGACAGACCCAGCCCCTTTTTGCGGTCACCGCTGTTCTCATTGTAAATCTACCTGGAGCCGTCCTCCTGGGTAACTGTAGGTTAATGAAACACAAGCGTACTCTAGGTGGAAAGGTCCTTACCATGTGAGCCGTTGGAAGTTCTTTAGTTAGTGTGAAGGACATTTTATTTCTGGGGCGTGATTATACATCAACAGTTAACTTCCGTCCAACGTTTTTGACAGCCTACATACCCTAGTGAATGTTATTTCATGGTAAGCTTTTAGTTTTGTATTCAAACTGGGGCAACTTGCATAGTTGCAGGGCAAGCAAATGTCACAACATGGTATAAATATTACTTTGTACTCAGTGTTCGGCTTGTGTGCACGCTTGTGCAATACATAATTTCCAGGTCCAATTATGGTGACACAGTAACAGACGTATACTATTATATTTGCACTTTTTCCAGCTTGGTTTCTATTTCATGTTACTGAGTGTTGTTATGCACTTTTTGCTGCTGCAGTAGTTAGTGCATCTTTTCAATCAAGGTAGTCTTCTAAAGTTGAAATAGCATCTGCTGAATAAGTGTTGAATGGATAATGACACCGAAAAGATAGGGTGCTCAGTGTACTTATGCCTCTTCTTAATTGCCTCTGGTTGTCTGCGCAGTTTGCTTGGGCTTCTGGACTTGGCTGCCCTGCTGTCCGCGCTGAATGTGCGGAGCGCGTGTAGGGCACCATTGTCAGGATATTCTCTGCCTGTGCTCAGGGCTGTGGGCCAGGGGCCCACGCCATCAAAGCCTGAAAAGGCTGGAAGCCCCCGCCCATACCACGTGCCAACCTGCCCTTCCAGAGGCTCCTCTCCCCACACAGCAGTTCAGCCTTCTCGCTTCGGTTTACCATTTACAGCAAGCCTGGCAAAACGCATTTATAACTGCCTTACGGTCCGATGCTATTTGGGATCGAACGGCATTGATGTGGCTGCTGACAGCCTTTATTCTGTTCCTCTCAGCGCCTGAGCGTAGCCCGTAGGCCATCATGGTGCCGCAGCCTGTAGGCTAGCAGGCCGTATATCTCTCTTCCCACCCTGCCATGCTGTGCAAACACCGGGCGGGAGCGGGCCCCAGCGCGGCTCCCCCTTTCCCACCGCCTGTTAAATATTTAAAGGGAAGCCGTCGTTCCCTCAGCTTGGCAGGAAAAGAGGCTCTCTAGGATTCCTGTGGCCCGGCGGCGCCGTCTCGCACGGCCTCGCGCGATCTCGCGCGGGTGCTGGGCGGAGCACACCTGCCGTGCCCGTGTTTCTTTCCCCGGGAGTCTTCTCACCCCCCCGCCCCCGAGCCTGCCCGTTCATGTGGCGTAAGAGCTGCGTGTGAGCGAGTGAGTCAGTGCGTGCGTGTCCGCGGGCGAAGCCGGATCGAAGTGCACGCGTTCCAGGCTAACACGTAGGAGCGATGTTTATCAGGTGTGCCTGGGGCATTCCTGATGACTCACGAAGCAAAGTGGCTCTGTGGGACGGAACATTCCGGAACACTGTAAGAAAGGGGCGAGCCGTGCTTGGGCAGCTGACCCGGCAGGCCAATAACAGTGGAAGGTCAGCATGCCCTTGCATACAGGTTATTAGCTGGGTCGCTTCAGTGCAGTCCGTCACTGCAGTATTGACCTGATGCACTGTCACTGCCACTCGCTAAGTGCTTTACAGCAGTGCACTTCATTGTTAGAGGAAAAATTACATATTTATCACTTTTTAAAATGTATTTTAAGTTAATCTTACATATTGTTACAAAGTGGAGAATGAGTTTAGATTTCTATTTGTGATTTTTTAAATTTATTTTAAATTTTATTTATTTATTTTTAATTAAGGTGCAGGCCATATTCCTGACCATGGGAGATACCCCATTATCTTGCTTGTCCGGTTATGGGTGTGGTGCATTTTCCTCATGTACAACACTGCTTGATAATTGGTCTGTCACCTCAGGAGCTTAGACCAGTTGGTAGAACGTGTGCATTACATGCGATGAGATGCCCCATATTGTTGAAAGAAGGTCATAGTAGCTTAGAAGGCTGGTTGCCATTGGTGACTAGTGCCTCGGCGACATGCAGCTGGTGACCGCTTGGAAATATGCTGCGTATTCCCTGTCTCTTGGCATTGGGCAAGCTGCAGTGTCCAGCACCTAGAAGAGGGCCTGACCTGCTCGATGGAGCTGATAGATTTGCAATGGGAGATTAAATGTTATTAAATGGCTTTACCACTTGGAGACATTGCCTAGTCCTATTTGTCTGTCAAAAAAGGCCCTTCTCAAATGCTCTGAGACACAACTTTATATCTCTCTCTTGTAGGTTTAAGAAGTGTCTTTTTTTGGATGTATATACAAGTATTGGAAAGAAGGATGTGGCATTTTGTTTTTCAAATGAGCTTGACCTGTAGTACACAGTTATAAGGGTGAAGTTGACATGCGGCTTAGATGCTAACAGTTAGATGTCCTCTCTTTAGTACAATGCAGCAGAAAAATAAAATGGGCTAATTCAATAGTGTATGTGTACCTTAAGCAATCTTTCTCTTTCTCTGGCTATCTCGCTTTCACTCTAAACGTTTGATTTGGTGGTGAGTCACCACATTTCAGACTGAAGCTTGGCAGTGCTCTGTAGCACCTGCTCCACTCCCCTCCCGTCCTCTGCTGGGGCCTCCCCTCCCCTCCTCTGCTGGGGCCTCCCTGCTTGGAAACGAGAGACAAGCCCCCACATGTTCAGGAGTGTTTACTCGCTCCACATCCTGTCTTTACACTCATACGCTGCTCCTCTCTGCGTGTCCTCCCTGGAGTTCATTCAGTTACTCAGCGCTGCTCCTCGCTGCCTGTTCTCCCTGGAGTTCACTCAGTTACTCAGCGCTGCTCCTCTCTGCACCTCCTCCCTGCTGCTCCTCTCTGCATGTCCTCCCTGCTGCTCCTCTCTGCCTGTCCTCCCTGGAGTTCATTCAGTTACTCAGCGCTGCTCCTCTCTGCATGTCCTCCCTGGAGTTCACTCAGTTACTCAGCGCTGCTCCTCTCTACGCCTCCTCCCTGCTGCTCCTCTCTGCACGTCCTCCCTGCTGCTCCTCTCTGCCTGTCCTCCCTGGAGTTCACTCAGTTACTCAGCGCTGCTCCTCTCTACGCCTCCTCCCTGCTGCTCCTCTCTGCACGTCCTCCCTGCTGCTCCTCTCTGCCTGTCCTCCCTGGAGTTCACTCAGTTACTCAGCGCTGCTCCTCTCTGCATGTCCTCCCTGGAGTTCACTCAGTTACTCAGCGCTGCTCCTCTCTACGCCTCCTCCCTGCTGCTCCTCTCTGCACGTCCTCCCTGCTGCTCCTCTCTGCCTGTCCTCCCTGGAGTTCACTCAGTTACTCAGCGCTGCTTCTCTCTGCGCCTCCTCCCTGCTGCTTCTCTCTGTGTGTCCTCCCTGGAGTTCACAGCGCTGCTTAAAACAGAAGGTTATTTCCGGAACTAAAACGGACCTCTTTTAGTTCTGAGCGATGACTAGCTTCTAAACAACAAGCCAGCAGACACTAACGCACTGGGCTATGTGTTAAGTGTCTCTTCACTTCCTCGCACACACACACACACACACACACACCTGTTCATCACCAGCTCAGCCCGGTGATTTTATGGGTTTGACTTGTAAATGAGTGGCTTCATTGTGCTTCAAGAAGGGGAGGGAAATTGATTTCAATTGCAAACTTTGATGTTCTTAAAAACCAGTTTTTGGACCTGTGACTCTATTATTCACTGTGCAGAGCTAGATACAGGTAGGTGCACATATCTATTGAAGACATGCTGCTGTTACCTTGGTTTGAAGACCAGAAAATGGTTATGTCCTAGTTAAAAGGAACAATGTGATTTAACAGGTTTACAAGTTGAACATGGGGCGGGGGAAACAATAAAATGTCTTGGCTTAAGAAAATGGTGACTGGTTTGTACTCAGAAGCCCCTTTAAAGTCGGACAAAAAATGCTGGGAATATAACAACTTTCTAAGCGCTTTGAAGTTGAAGTGATTGCATGTGATGTCATTCCATCTGTGTCGTGCGCAATTGTTGGCGTGAGGTCACTCTGCTAAAGGGAACTGGCTCAACTGACGCTGAACTGGTGATTGATGCAGCAGTGCTAACAGAGAGGAATGTGTAACCAGCTGAGTGAATTGTGTGATTCATCCTGTTATGGTTGTCCAACTGTTGACAGCACCTGAAACATGATAAAAACAAAACAAAACCTTTTCTCTTTATCAAAGGCCTTTGATCTCCACTGCATGTTAATCTGTCACGACGCTCAGGACTGACTGTGCTCGAAGCAGATAGCTTAAAGAGGAACAAGTTAGTGAGCTGGGGGGGGGGCATTGGCCAACAACACCTTTTTCACAGCTGAATGAACAGTTCTTATTGTAGTATATATATATATATATATATATATATATACTTATGTGTATGTGTATATATATATACATATGTGTATGTATATGTGTATATATATGTGTATATATATATATATATATATATATATATATATATATATATATATATAAATACAAATAAAATTAAGCAGTGTCTAAAAGTCCTGCAAGTTACCTGGTTAAGGGGACACCATTGCAGGGGGCTTTTGGAATGCAGAGGAACTGGCCCTCAGTGCTGTAGGTGTGTTTTTAGGTGCGTTCTCTTGTAACAGGATTTATTTTTAGCCTTCAGTGGAAAATACCTGCAATGCCTTCAGTCTCTGTTGCTCTGTTGTCTCGTGCCGGGGAGTCTTAGTGGAGGCGTGCGGGTGCGTCTCGGGTGGGCCGGTCATGGGGAAGCGCTCGGGTGCAGGCGCGAAAGGCTGTGAGACGGGGACCCCCGGCCTGTGACAGGAACGCTTGCTGAATAAGAGCGTTAGAGTTTCCTGGCATGGGGGCAGGGTGTGGTTATCACCCTTTTCAGCACCTGTACCCACAACAGACTGGAAGGTGAAGCGGAACTCGCGCTTGAAGCCTGTTCCGAGCCGTAAGTTATTTCCCTTGCGTCGGACACGTTGTTCCTGAAACGTCCGTAGCTGTCTATTTCCTCCTGAAGGGGTGGGGGTGGGGCTCTCTCCCCTCCCCTCCTCTCCACTGTAAACTAGCCCACACCTGACTCAGATTTAAAATAAGTTCAGTGCTGTTAGTGACTGAAATAAAAGCCGTATATTCTGAGGTGGGGGGGTTTGCGTTGGGTAATTGTGCTGTTCATGGAAAGGCCTACAGCAGCTGCTCCCTGGCTGGGAATGAAGCCCAGATCTGAGCAGTGGTGTACCGAACGGATCGCCCTTCCGATCGCCTGCACTCTGTGTCCTTTTATGAGAGATGTGAAACGGAACAGAAGCGGGCTGCATGCGCATTTCCGCCTGTTGAATTTTATGCCGTACATGTGTAGGTTAAAACGGTTTAGCAGCGTGAAGCTCACTTTAAGGGGCAGCCACCTAGGCTATGCAGTAAGGGTTCAGCTTATTTGGGGAGGGAGTGCTGGGCGTGTGTCTTCTTTGGGAGTAGGGCCTGGGAACACTCGGGGGTCCTGTTCTTTGGTGTAACCGAGTTGTGACCATGACAGCAGCGGCTTTTGGGGTTGTCGCAGCTCGGCCCCTGTGAAGGGAGCAAATGTCGAGGCCTGAATTTCATTGGCTGTAGTTGTTTACGCACAAGCCGCAGCTGGTCTTTCATTGGCCAGGCCCTGCCTTGCTGCTGGGTGTAAGCCTACCGCACAACCGGGTATGAGAGGGGTCCTTCAGAGTCTCGGAAGATCCCGAGTGGAGCGATGGCCTCTGCGAGTTGGGCTGAGCGATGTGCGGCTCTGGATGAAGCGACCGTATGCGGGCGCTGGGGCAAAGCTCTGCGTTTTCTCACGCCCAAGGGCTTCCTCTTCGCTCTCCAGCGAACGCAGGACTAATCCGCTGCGATCAGTTGGCGCTCATTTTCACGAAGCGCACCGAAGGGTGTCGGCGTAATTACCGCCCTGACCCGCTCGGGCGGCTTGTGACGCTTGTGACACGTATGCAAACCGGGGGGGGGGGGGAAATGGATGAGTCAAATGTGATCTCGGCTACGAAAAGAAACAGCAAAGCGTCCCCGCGGGGTCCCCACGGGCTCCCCGCGGATGGATCCTTTTGTGCGAGCGCCAGATCGGAAAGCCTGGCAGCGAGAAACGGCGAGGCGGAAGGGTTCCCGGGGCCCCCCGCGGCGCACCGCACCGCACCGCTAGCGCCTCTCAGTCTCTGCGCGGCGGACCGGCGCGCTCCGCGGGGAGCCGGGGCCTGTTTGATCCAGCCTGCTCCGGCGTGGGGGAGAGAGGGAGGGAGAGGGGGGAGGCGGGCTGCAAGCTGGCAGGGCTTTTATCTCCCCCGCGCGGCGCTCGCTGTTCCGCAGGCCGAGGGCCGCTCTAATCGCTGGCAGGTCGACGCTGCCCACCCAGGGGGAGCGCGCTCAGTGGCGCTTCGACACGGTACACGCTTCCCCTCCGCTCGCGCCCAGCGGGGACACGGCAGCCTCTGGCCCCGCCCGCCAGGACCTCCTCAGCGCCTCACGGCCCCATACGCTGAGACGAGGCCTAGTTCTGTGCTATTTTTTACTCTGAATGATTATGGGAAATGTAGTGTTTACTAAGTTTTTTAGTTATTTCTAGTTAAAGTTATTACTTGGAAAGTAATATTCTTTTGTAAGCTATTAGCTGTTATGAATTGGATTGTTTCCCCCCTTGTCAGAGCTCTACTTCTTTAGCATTCTGTTGCAGTAAAACAGTCTTATTGCTATTGTGCTACGTGTTATTGTGTACATAAGGTTGTAAATGGATTCATATTTGCAAGGCTGTGAAATCCTGCACTGAATACCACATCGGCTCAGAAAATGGGATTGCTACCAGTAGCTCTGCCGTGAGCAGCTGATGCCATCGTTTCCATATATTGACTTGAATTTAATTTCATCCTCTGTAAACTTTGGATTTATTTTATTGTCTTTTTTTGTGGGTCTGCTTGTATTTATTATTTTCATGAAAACAACTGTGGCATCTCAATCGGACTGAAGCTAGACTTGACTTGGCAATAAAAGTCATGTTAGGGATTTAAATGGATTGCGGGCTTGTATTGCATTTATTAGCCAATGGAAAGCCTTGCTAGTTCTGAAATGTTTAGGGTTATCCAAGGAGAGGGTCTTCCTCTATGAACGCTGTGTACATATGAATCCTCTTTTATTTACATTATCGAGTACACTTTTCTCTAATCCATCCCTCTCCCAAATCTCATTTTTGATCGATTGGAATTTCCCCTCCTTTTCCCTTTAAATAATTAAATGTGAAATTTTATATTTCCATTTCTGGTTTCTGCTGAATATTGAGATTTATTGTTTTGGTATCTTGACTGGATTTGTAAGCAGAGAGACTTCCTGTGTCTTGTGATATTGATGGTGGGGTCTTGAGTGCAAAGCAGTTCAGAATCTCCTCTGATCTTTTGGCCAGTGTTACAGTGCTGTGGCCTGTTTTCTAACTGCTTGTGCTTCGATCTTCAGAAGATAAGTCTGCTGAAAACATTGAGCAGGATTTCCATTCGACAAGTAAATCTAGCCTAAATTATGCGCCGCCTACGGGCTCCCATAGGTTACATTGAAACTGTTTGATATGCATTCCTGTTCAGGGAGGAGTCATTGCCGCCAGCAGATGTGTGACTGCTTCCCCCTTGTGTTCTATACGTCCTGACCGCGCGGCTTGTTTTCACGTGAACGACACTACCCCGCTTGTTCGCCGCGGAAACGCAGCCGTTTAATCGCCTGCAAGGGCCGGCCAATCGCAGGCGAGCCGCGAGGCCTCTTTCGACTCTTAAAGGTGGAACACGTGAGGGAGAAATGGGTCAAGGAACAGGCTGGGCGAACTCTAGCGGCGGGCCCGTAGCAACCTTTAGCCCAGTTTGTCTCGAGGCAGAGCCTGATTGATCTCCTTCCCTCCGTGTCTGCGAAAGTGGGCCAGGCTCCGTCTCAGAAGCCCCGGCGGATGCGGTCGGGTGCGCTCCGTGAGTCACCCGGAAAGCGGAGCAGAAGGTGTAGTGTGCGGTGCGACGACGGAGCCGCCAGATTGCACAAGTCTGACTCAGCTTCCGCAAGTACAGTGCTGGCTTTGCCAGTAAGTGGAGCGCAGCTGGTGACAGGTACATGCCTGTGACAGTGTTACTGGGTCAATCCGAGCCTAGCGTGTCAATAACAGGGAGATTTTCTCCAAGACTGGGAATGACCTACATTGTTTGAAAAGAGAGAGCGAAAAACTTCCTTGAGGAAAATTACTGAGGAGAAATTGGGGATGGTGCCTTGTTTAACTTGTTTAAGCGGAGTGCCTTTTTGCTACATCCGTTTGATGTCCTTTTCCTTACGTGTGATCTGTTCGCTTTCTTCCGTTCACATTTCACTTGGAAAAACGGCTCGCAAGGAATTTGTCAGAAGTTTCATAAGATTGAAAACTCCTGAAACATCCTGTCAGAATCATAAATTGTGCAACATTTGCAGGACACTGCCGTTGTACTCTTGAGCAAGGTACTTAAGCTGCATTGCTTCTGTATACATCCAGCTGTATAAATGGATGTGATGTAAATGCTATGTAAAGAGCTGTGCAAGTCACTCTGGATAAGAGCTTCTGCTAAATGACATAATGTAATGACTGCGCGTCTGCTTTGTCCTGAGAGACTGTTCAGTGCTATCAGCGTCTGGCTGGGGAGCGTGCCCGCGGCTTTGCGGCTGAGCCGCGCCTCGGAGTGCAAACGCTCGCCTGGCCTTCTGGGTCCTTCCGTTGGCCCCGCTTCTCCCTTTCTCTGCAGTTTCGCTTCATCACCGTTTTTGCATTAGTTCCCATCATGGGGGAAGAAACCTGCTCTTCCTTCTGCCTCCTGCTGGTTTGGGAGGGCTATCGCACAAGCGATGTGTCCTAGGCTGTGCATTTAAAATATATCCTCCGTGCTATTTTCCAGCGGTACTGCAGAAGTGCATAACAGGCACGTTGTAAAAAGGCCCCGCCTCTTCCTCTGATTTACGGGACCCAAAGATGGCTCTGCCTCTTCCTCTCTATGGGACCTCCTAAAAATACTTGGTTTACTTCCTGAAAAGTGTGCTCCTGAATACATTCGGCAAAGCCCTGGAAATAGGTATATCATCCAGGGATTTTAAGTACACTGCATTTAGAGAAAATCTCACCTACTTAACTTTCTCTTCCAGTATACTCAACTTGTACACTTAATAGTAGGCAAGTAGGTTGTTTTCCCACTCTGCAGAACAGTTCACGTTCCTTCATCCTTTCCTTTCCTTTCGGGCTGTCTCTTCCAGGTGGGCCTCTATTGATCCACACCGAATTTCTCTCGCTGCGGGTTTGTCCCTCACAGCTGGGACTGAATAAGGGAACGGCGGGGAGTCGGAAAGGAGAAATGAGGAAAAGAGCGTTTTCAGTGGGGCCAGGTGTGAGGTCTGTTTGCAACAGCGCAGAGATTATGAGAGAGAATTCTCCAGTCCCCGCGGAGTCGGGTCAGCTTTTTATTTCCCGTGAGGAGCGGGGCAGAGTTGGGGAGGGGGGGGAGGGGGGGGAGCTCTCTCCGCTGCATCGTGGCTCGCTTTTTGTACTTGGGATCAGTCCGCCAGTAATTAGGCCTGTCGTGAAATCTGGGCCTTGATGTGCATTTTTCCTCTGCCCTTTGAAGGAGTGCCATGTGTTTGGTGGAGGACCGGGAGGGTGCGAGGTGCGGTCTGGTTGGCTCTTGGCACCCAAGGAGAACAGCGTGGGACTGTGAAAGAGCCGGTGACATTTGAAGCCGTGCCCTCCCCATAATTCCCCGAGACTGTACTGGACGGAAGTTGCGGCTCGGACTTCACACGCCATAACCAACCCCCCCACCCCACTGGCTCCGACTACAGACGGAGAGAACACGGTTTCGGCCGCATCCAGCACCTCTCAACCTGCTGCAACCGGAGCTCCCAGCAAACGGACCCCCTTTGACACTTTAAACATTTCGGATTTATCCTTCTCTTTGTGGCCCCGCCTCCCCTGGCCTCGGTGGGCCTCCCAGCTCTGTTTCAGGAGGTGGCTCCGGAGCGCTGGAATCCGTGTGAGAGGGGTCAACGTGGGCGAGAGAAGTGGAGGCTCTCGGCCTTTGAGGTCACATTTCCATTCGACGCCAGCCCCCCCCCTCCCCCCCTTAAAGTCGGCCGGGCTCTCTTTCTGATCTCGCTCCCAAAGAAAGAAAACTCTGTGGCCTTCTCTCGGCTTCAACAGCGTGCGCTTTGTCCTGCACATTTGAGTGACATTTTAGCAAGTGATACTTTTTCATTTTCCACAAACCCCGCGCAACAGTTTTGATTTATTACTGCAACATTTATTGTTGTTGCATAAGAGGTGAATGGGAAAAAGACAAGGCTCACTTAAACTTGATACTGCGATTTGAGTCTGTGAAAAGGAATATTGCAGTTTAGATGTGTGATGGTTGAGATGTGTGAAAGGCACCCTGTTGTTGTTCTCAGAACCTGTGACTTTCTGATGTGACGATTCTCAGCTCGATGTGCATCCTCACTCATGTCCTGCAGAGTGCCATTACGGTTGCTGGTGGTTAGCAGTGTGGCTTCGCAGGTACCGCCCACTGTGTCCTTTTATTTCAGTTTTCAATGTTCTCGTGCAGGGACTTGCAGCTTCGGTCCTATGTTTCACAGCTTGGACACACAGCAACTGACTCTTCAAATTTGAGAGTGAATCGGGTTAATCGACGGTGACACCTGTAGTCTTCCTGTTTAGTGTGTAGTTGAAAGCGAAGCCCCGACGCACTGTGACCAGCCTTCATTTTCTCTTCGAGGTTCAGGAAATGTTCTCTGTTTGTGTTCCTGAATTAATTTCTAACCTGTCCTCTCTCTCTGCCCTCCACAGTGTTTCGGTGTTGAATTAGGCCGCACATTTATGGCGTTTGCGAACGTCAGCGGAGACTTCTGCCAGGCACAGCACCTCGCCCCTGCAGACAAGTGAATCATCCGGGCCCCTCCAGTGGACTACGCTACCCAGAAGCCCCCCTGAAAACCAGCACACTGGGACCAAAGCTGCTCTTTCCCACTGCCTCCTGGGTTCACGTGTAGTCCTTGGCTAGAACTTTCCTGTCCCAGTGCAGGGAAATTAAAAGCAAACTCAAGTCACCTGCCTTCTTCCAGTTTCCTAGCTCATCAGCCACTCGGAACACCTCTCCTGAATGGGGTAATCTGCTGCAATTACTTGGATGACTGAAGGATAGATTCCCTTGTTTTTTTCTTTTTTTAATCCCTGGAGCATTCTGGACTAGATACCCTCCCCTCCCCCAGTCTTGTATGGTTTGTTTTTTTTTTTTTTTTTTTTACCCCTCCTGTAGTAAAGACGTGTTGCCTTTGCCTTCCCCTCTCCTTTTTTAAATATTTTTTTTTTTAAACCAAATTGTACTAGAACGTCCTTGCTGACTTCTGAGCCAAAGTCTCCTTTTTATTTTTTTAAAGAAGTAAGTTTATTTTATTATAATTGTTTTAAAGACCTCTCGCCAAAATGAACCGCCCAGCAGCCGTGGAGATCGTCTATGAGTGCATGAGGTTTCTCATCACCCACAACCCCACCAACGCGACTCTCAACAAGTTTACTGAGGTAGGCCCTCCACCTTACTTTCACTTATTTATACACACATGCTTGGACATGGCTAAACCGCTCTACATCTAGCAGGTTCTGGGAAATGTAGCATGTCAATTTTGTTCAGTTTTGCATAGTTTAGTGACTAAATGATTGTTTAATGTAATTCAAAGTTAAAAATACCGCAATCACTGGCATTGCCACTTTTAACAAGCTGTGTGAGCGTTAGCCCGTAGTTTCCACCCCCTCCAGTTTTATTGCATGTCAAGGTCTCTTGTCAGAGGTTCTCTGTAGAAATGAGCAAAAATGTGTCCTTTCGATGCAGATTTGAAAGCTGTGGGAGTTGCTTCACCTCTTCAGTTGATGATAATATAGGAACATTTGAGCCACTTAGTTCCATCTTGTTCTCATTTTTTTTTTCTTGGTTCCTTAATGGCTGCATTTAACTGTACTCTTTCATGTTTTTCTGTTATAATATATCAAGTAAAAAAATGCTGTCAGCGTAGCTGCCAGGCGTAATGACGGCACGGTGTGTACAGACCTGTGCTGTAGTTGCGTGTGACTGTTTGAACAGTCGCGCCGCTGTGCTAGCGCCTGGATTAAGGCCCTTGCGTGTGTCTGTCTGTCTCTCAGGAGCTGAAGAAGTTTGAGGTCCACACACTGGTGCGGGTGTGCGAAGCCACCTACGACAAGGCGCCAGTGGAGAAGGAAGGGATCCAGGTCCTGGTAAGAACCCTCGTCCTCTCTCTCACCCCTCCCTCATTTCTGGGAAAAATGGCCCAGAGCATTTTGGTCGAGCCCCAGGGCCCTGCATCAGATGGGGGAAATTAAACAAGTCACTGTGTTCTGTTAGCGCTAGTATCCAAGCCTGTTAATGAAAGGTCTGTTTTCTCAGTGTAAAGCTGCACATGATTGTTTCTTTTTAGTAGCATGTCCTTAGCGTCATGTGGAACCAGCTTGTTGTGCAGAATTACGTTTGGCATGCTTGTCCTCTTCAGTAAAATCTAAAGCTTGTCAGAATATGAGAGCTGTAGAGCTCAGCAAATGGCTCTCCACTGATAGGTCAGAGAGTGCTTTCATTTGCATAGCGCTTCAGTAACTGTGGGTTTTAGCACCGCTGGATTCGGGCGCCGCCGCTTCGCTCTCGGGGAGCCAGTATTGACGACGGCGGCTCTCTGGTCCCGTTGTCTGTAGCGTCTGACTGGCGGTAGGTTCTCTGGCAGTCGGCTCTCTCGGCGCAAAGCCGCGCGCACTCTGACCGGAGCCGGTGGCCTGAGCCGACCCAGCCCCGCCCCCGCGCGGCGCCCGGGCGGCGTGTCCTCAGCTGGCTCCCTCCTGGCTCGCGCGCCAGCGGCCGAAGCGCGGGGAGGAGATTTGGGCCCAGATAACGTGCACAGCCCCGCGTCTGTGCAGCGCGCCAGCCTCCCGCACAGCTGGCCGGCCTCGGGGCCAGGAGAGCTTTAATCTCCCACTCCCGAGGACGATTTGGGAGTTTACCGCCCCCTTAACCTCCTCCGCATGCACACATACACACACACACACACACACCCATACACGCACACGCACACACACACACACACACACCCATACACGCACACGCACACACACACACATGCACACATGTGGCTACCTCCCACACCCTAGACCCTCCTCAGGCCCTTCCTTCCCCTCTACGAGCCAGTAACATTGAGCCCTGTTATTCTCCGCCCCCCTTGGGCTGCCGGTGCCTCTGCCGGTGTTATATTTATCCTGGGGCGGGGCTCAGGACTGCACAGAAAGCGCTCTGCAGAGAGCCGCCTCGTGAAGGAGTGCGAGCAGCTTACCGTACACCCGCATCGACCATATACATTTACTGACTGCCCCCGGCTGATACCCTTATCTGGTGCACACCAGTACTTTTCCTTTGAATCCTAAGGCTTTTTTTTAAAACCTCTCTCTGCTCGTACAGGAGTAAGTCAGAGGTATATCTGTGTATGGGTTTAATGTGTGAGATCAGGCACTTGCCCTTGGTCTGTTTGGTGACGGGCGTACTGGTGTAATAATATGTCACACGGCGCTGGTTAATGAGGCGAGGCCTGGCTAAGTTATGACCCCGGGAGATCTGGCAGCCTCTGTCTGGAGCGGCAGACCTTTGTCCCGTTTGGTCGGTCTGTCTCCGTGGCAGCAGACAGGCAGTCCGCGCAATGGGTCAGAATTAACATACCCCGCAGCGGGAGGGAGGGGGGCGGGGGTGAGGGGGCGTCTGAGCCCCAGAACTGGGAGGAACTAAACCGTGGGCAGATCTGCTAGCCTTCCCCCCTCTGTGTACACACCGGCTGCGCGGTGAAGGCGCCTGCTAAACGCGTCTGTAATTACGGCAATCTCAGAAATGGGCAGAGCAGCCAGACGCACTGGGAGACGGAGCGCCGCAGAGAGCACCGCCGAACTGCGGCTCTTTGTTCACCGGGGAGCCGGTGAGGGGCGGCGGTGCGCCGACCTGCCCAGAATCGCGCGAGCGGTCTCCCTGTGACCTTTCCTCTGTCGCGTCCACGCCCTCGCCCAGGTTACCGTACAGTATGTACCCACTCAAGCTGCGAAGTAGCACTTTTTCACCAGTTTGTGCAATGTATGTTTAGTCTTGTACCATGGTACTTTCAAGATTGGATTGTGTCCCTCTGTAGGTTCAAGGAGTGGGCAGCAGGGATAAGCAAGAAAAGCTACTAATAAGGGGAATGAGCAGGAGAAGTGTTGTGTAACTAGGATAAATCTGTATACTGCTACCAGGTATGTGTGTTGTGGGCCCCTTGCACCCTGGCAGCTCTCTTTAGTGCTCTATTAGTTAGCTGTAGAAACACATTTGTGTAGCGTTGCTGAAATGCTGAGGAGACGTTAAGAAGCTTTTGTAGTCGGGCGGTCATTATTGACTGTTTTGGTAATTGAGTATTCTGTCGATTATACTGACAATTAAACGAGTTAATCGCATAAAGAAAAACCTGAGGGAATGCTTTATTGTTAATGCTCACTAACTTGCAGTTTAACAGCGTCGTTTTCACACAGTGCTTTTGAACAAAGCTATTGCTCAACAGTCCTCAAGTCTTTAGCTCCCCTTGTTCTTTTTAAATTGTACCTTTTTGTACAATTTGACTTTTAGCCTCTTGTCTACTGTCTTTTACATTCTCAGCCTCATTAACAAAATATTTTTACAGAAAATGAATGGCTTTTTAGAAGAATAAAATACATTATATTATTATACAATAAATAGGCCTTCAATAAAAACATGAAGGTTCTTGAGGTAGACCTGGGTGTATTCATGTGAAGTAATCACTAATTATCGTTGGAGTCCACAGTTTCCACTGGCTTGCTCAATGCTCGGAAGCAATAATCCCCGGTGCTGAGAGCAAGTGCTCTTGATGTGGCAGGAACACCCAGGAAGGACTTAGCTAGTTTGGGGAATGCTGGGTAGCGAGCTTCATTTTGCTTTCACCATGATAGAGGGCTCTTTCATGGGAATGGGATGTTCCCTGAAATACATTAGCACCTCGTTCTTAACAAGTTGCTTGTGTGACTGCTCCTCATTCTCTTCTCCTTCATCACTGGTGCTGGAGGTTGAGCCGGAGGCAGTTGAAGGGATGTCTGCCTTCTGGAGGCAGTGATTTATCTCGAGGTGTGGGTCCGACAGTAGCCTGTGTGCTTCGCTCAGATTCTGTTATTCTGGCTTCAAGTACAAGTTTTTGTACTGTCATCTGGACCTTCAGTGTTTGCTCAGCAGCTAAGAGCTTGAGGTTTCTAAATCTGGGATCCGGGGCAGCAGCGATGAGGATTGTTTTTGGTGCCAGTTCACGACAGAAATCTGTCACTCCCTCCCGTATCAGTTCCATAGTATCAGCTTGGAACACCGTGAGTGGGGTAGTTTCAACAGTTGCATTCCGCTCTGACCTCAGAAGTCCCTGTGCCAGTGCAGGTACAAGCACAGATGGTTACATATTCTTCTCCACTCATGAAGACTGTAGCACATTCGCAAGTGCTTTGTTCTGTTCCTCACTGATGGCCCATTGTTCAGGCTTGAGGTCCAGATAGTGCTGGCCCCTCTGAGTCACAGTGGGATCTGACATCACAGCTGTTACTGGCCACCTCTGCTCCAGCCTTCTGCTCAGCATGTGATAAGTACTGCTTCAGCAAGTACTCACAGCCTGCACCAGCATGTGCTGAGCTGTGCCCATTTGGCGCTGCTTGGCTTTGCGCTTGGTACGGGCCTGTTCGCTTTAAGATCAGTTCTCTACATGGATCCTAAAAGCCCCTATGTAGACTACCTGCTGATGGCCTGATTCTTTAGAGAATGGTTGACTACCAGCTGCAAGGTATGGCCTACACAGTGGACTGATGCCCATACATGTTTCTCTTCCAGAATCCTAACTGCTGCAACAACGAAAGGTCATTGTAGGTATTCCTTTCACATTTCACTTGGCCTACATTAGTAGTTCGCTAATGCTAGCGGGCCATCGCAAACGGGAAACTTGCATCTCGATATCAGAGACAACTTTTGTGAATGGATGTTTTTCTTTAGATGTTGGCGCATTCGTGTTTTGCTCTTGTGGAAAGAACGCTCTGCTTACAGTGGCGGCAGACAACTATTTTGTGTCGCTTTTGGCGTGAAAGCCCAGCCTTTAGAAATTTTATGGGGGCCGACCTCAGAACTCTGCCTGCACCGCCATGTTGAAATGAACGTCCAGCAGATTAATGAAATGGAAATGGAAGCTTTGATGCAAAAAAAATTCTAGGATTCTTGTTGTTATTGATTAATTTGAGTTAATCAATGAATCATGACAGCCCTACTTTGTAGACATCAGCTGTTTGGGCAGATGTAAGAGAGAGGCTACATTCTGCTGGAGAGATTTGGCTCTGTGTTCCCACCTCTTCCCTCTCTCTCTCTCTGTCTCACTTGCTCTGTTGCTCTCTATCTTGCTTTCTGTCTCTCTCTCTCGCTGTCTCTTGCTCTCTTTCGTTTCTCTCTTTCTCTCTCTCTCTCTATCTCTCTATCTCTTATCTAGGTCTCTTGCGCATATTTCCTTTGTTGTCTGAAGTGTGTGCAGTCACGCGTATGTGCCTGCTGCTTGCTATCTGTCCACTGCTAGCAGAAGGGGGTATTTGGGCAGCTGTTAAAGTGGTAAAGGCTTTAATCTCCCTGCATTAGACCAGTGCTATGGATGGTCTGGGCTGGGATTTAAAGACGGCAAGCAACTTTTGAAGATATAGGTTTAAAAAGATGAGGTCATTTGTATTATCCTGGAAGCATTGGTGACCGCCCAGCAGGGATTGATTCTAAATTGATATAGGGGAGCTAATGGGCTTCACTGGCCTGGAGGAGAATTTGGAGTAACCCCTAGTGTTGAAATGTAGATCTTACATCAAATGCATTTTCATACTGTAGCTGTGAAGCCTATACCCTCTCAGATTTCACCATTCAGGTTTCTGCTTAGAGTCATATACGGGAGTAAAGACGAGTACAACCAAAATTCAGTTTCCTTTCAGGCAGCGGTACATAGAGACTGCAAGTAGATATAGCCAGTATTGTTAGCCATTGTCCTCCTGCGCAGAAAGCTTATTGCGCAGTATTTTGTCAGGCATAGTACCACCCTACTATACACAGACAGCATGCTTATAGCAGATGGGAGCGATCATTTTTCTCTCCTGTCTAGGAGGTGGTCTCAAGCTGGTTAGCTGTCTTGCATACTGATGCGATCTCAGATTTTTTTTCCCCTGCAAGCAAATATGCAATACGCATGGGTAAGATGCCCATGTAGCACAATGAGCATCTAGCTTTCCCAAACCTCAGGTCGCGGTATGGAGTAGCAGTTGGCGCTCAGAACTGCGAACATGGGTTCTGGGGGGCTCTATTTAAAATGGCAGTGAGATATGAGGCTTTAGGGGGTGCCATTTTCCCCAGCCTGCGTCCTCAGTCGTACTGTGTTGGGTGTACCACCCTGTAACCCTTCTGCAGCCTGGACTTACCATCCTGCTTTTAAAATAAGCAGGACGACTTGGGTGTGATAAAATCAGCACAAATAATGCAGATGACATAGCATTGCCTTTCCTGGCTAGAGTACCTGTTAACGGCCTCCTTTTTTCCCTTCTCTCTCTCCGTAGGACTGGCCCTTCGATGACGGCGCCCCTCCTCCCACGCAGATTGTCGACGATTGGCTGAACTTGCTCAAGACCAAGTTCCGAGAGGAGCCGGGCTGCTGCATCGCGGTGCACTGCGTCGCGGGATTGGGCCGGTGAGCGCGCCCGCCGAGGAGCCCCGCCCGCACCTGCGGCCCTCTCGCGGGTCCCACCATGAGCCAGGGCCCGTTTAGGTTCAGATTCTCAGCCCCGCCCAGAGCGCCACGCGTGCGCTTTAACAACCGAGCTGCTTCTGCACGCACCACACCAAGGACGCTTCGCTGCCGTAGAGCCATTTCTGCCGATTTCTCTTGACATATGCGGGAGTTCTCCTGGTAGCTGCGCCTTACTCTCCTTAAAGTGCGTCTGTGCTGTGTTTCATGTGGAAGGTCATTGCTGTAGCCAGTGTAAACGGCCTTTCCAGCATCTTTTTCAGTTTGTTGTAAAACCAGACTTTCGCCTGCATCAGTCTGTTATTGTGTGTTCCATTTAACCTGTGTATGCATTCTGCACTAGAAGGCAAGTCAGGTAGGCTCGGTGTTTGCATCTGTTTAGCAACAGCGTCCTGCACACAAATACACGCACACGCACGTATATGTACCTGTATAGCCAATTTCAGACTGCACTTAAATATACAACAAAGGGGCCCCAATGTTGTAATGTCAGAGTATGTCTTAGACTCATGAAGTGCTTGGTGTCACTGTTCATATAACACGTTTCGCACAGATTGTAAAATGTATTTGTCAGTCTGTTTACACTAGAATCTCTAAACGGTTATCCAGGGATACAAAATAAGAGCCTTTCTCCAGATTGATAGACCGTCTGTAATGGCTGAAACAGAGCGTTTCCTCGGTATCTGGGCCCAGACGCATTATTGTATATCCCAGAGCAATTTCACGCCGCGGCTGCGGCTGAGACCACGGGGAGGTGTTGGGAAAGCGCGACGCCGCCCGAGCTCTGTACCGCGCTCGGCTGCCTGAGCCGCCTAATCACCGGTGTCCTCCGGGCAGACTAAACGACGGCGCTGCTTGTCCCCCTCCGGGACGCGCGCCATGGCAACCCAGACCGAACAAATGCTGCTCTTTCTGTCTGCCGACAAACAAAGCCTGCACTTTTAAGAGTCCTGTGTTCTCTGAGGGATTCCTTGAATTCACGTTCAGGGGAAGAATATTGTTAAGAAAACGAACAGTACGGGCATGAAGTGTTCACTTTCTCTTGAACATTAAGACAAAGCGTTTTATTGTCCTGTCTTATCCGTGTAGATTAGAGTCAGGGTAAGAACTGAGCACTGTGAACACGCAGGGGTTGAACTGGACGGGAGCCAGCCGGGGCTCAGCGCGGGCTTCTACGAAAGGCCGATATCACAGCGCAGCACTCTCGCGGATCAGAGCACTCCTCTGTCCTCACACGTCCCCAAATCCTAGCAAGCCCCTGGCTTTCATGTGACGTAACTGGCTCTGATCCTACTGATTCTGTATTGTGAATTCATTGTGAGAAAGACTGCCACACAACACAACAGAAGATATTAATCAAGGGGTTGTGAATAACTAATTATTGTAGGTCAGAATGGAAACTGAGACTTACACGATGTGATTCTAAACTTAAGATGCACCCCCCTTCCATGGGTTATACACCCAGGGATTCTGAATGAAATTAACAGTCCATTCTGCTTGTGTAATGAAGCTGTAATCAACTTCACCAGGAAGGAAATGGTATGCTAACATACAACTGTAGTGGACTTTCACTCGACAGTTACCATTTCATGGGGTAACAATTACATGTATGCTAATGGTCCATGGAGGAGGGATGGGGTAACATTTGCTGTAGAGGCAGAGACAGTTTTCCAAAAACTTCAAAGGCAGTTTTGTCTTTTCATTGTTTTCTAGTCTTTCTTGCTGGCCCTTTCTCAGTTTCTCAGTGTTTATTGGTTAGTGAATGTTTTATTACCCCACCTCTACTACTTCCTTCTCCTGGTTATTGCCACTCTATTTTTGCCACAAACACCAAACTACTCCATTGAGGAAAGAATTACTGGCAATGCACAGCACAATGTTGAAATGGAGTGCAAAGCACTTGTCGCCAGAAACTATTTACTCCCCGTTCAGTTGCAGTTGAGCCTCTAGCTTAATCCACCATGTCGGAAAAGGCTCAGTATGTTTGCTGTTTCACATTTATTTTCTCCCTTCTCTCTCCATTAGTGCGGCCATTTTTTTATGTATGGCCAGTGCACTTTGAGAAAGGTATTTGTGGGAAAGTGACAGATTTCACCTTCTCCGGGCAGTTGTGAAATTCAGGAAATCGGTGCTGCAGGGGAGTACTTGACTGTTGTTTATTTTTCCCCACCGTGTCTAATAATTACCATCACAAACACCTCGCCTGGTTGACTTCAGTTTACCTTCGCCCTTCTCATTTGCACTCACACGTGGGCACAGTGCTTATCTCTCTCCATCTCTCTCTCTCTTTCTTTTTCTCTCTCTCTCTCTCTCTCTCTCTCTCTCTCTCTCAGAGCACCTGTTCTGGTGGCATTAGCCTTAATTGAAAGCGGGATGAAGTATGAGGATGCCGTGCAGTTTATACGACAGTAAGTACCAGCATGTTCCTTGCCCTGTACATTTTTGACCGTGCATGGGTTTGAAATTCTTATATAAGATTGAAAATGGTGCTTGGCATATGCCTCATTCAAGCTTTTGAAGTCCAGAGCATTTCACAAATTGTACAAATTGCATAGGCATACGATTTCCCCCTTCTAAATGAGTCATCATTTTGCTGTGTAATTTCAGCACGTTCCTTTTAACGCTACTTGAAGTAAAGCACATGGCCCATGTGCAGGCGTTGGCATGTTTGTGCACTGCCTCACCCAGGTCACAGAGAATCTGTAATGTCACACTGTCGTTGACCATGTGGGTCAAACTCACATCGGTGCCTGTTGGAACATAAGGCTGTTTTCCACAGCTTATTTTTGCTGATGCGGTCTCCAGTATTTATTTACTCATTGATGTATCTGTTTTTCAGGAAGAGACGTGGAGCCTTCAACTCCAAACAGCTACTTTACCTCGAAAAATACCGACCCAAGATGCGTCTCAGATTCAAAGACACCAACGGTCACAACTGCTGCATTCAGTAGGGTGTGTTACTCAGCAACTTGGGGAGGGAAAGAAAATGCAATGAATTATGATTATAATTATGATAATGAGCCACGATTATGGGGTGTGAGGGGGGAGGTCTTTGTGGATTCACCAGCTGAAATGTGGTCAAAGCACACAGCAGGCCCACCTCCAGGTTACCAGTGTCCAACCATGAGTGAACGTTTTAACACAAGTCCCGCTTTGTTACCAGTGTCCAATCATGGGATAGATTTTTTTAAATGCATAAACAAGTTGAACAATGATAAAAAAAACATCTAGAAATGTGTAATATCCTCATTGTTTGTAGTGAACTTTTTTTTTCCCTTTCTTTTTGTATTATTACTGGTTCAGTGTCTCCTAGGCGATGAATTGTATACCCTTGTATGAACCCTGAGGCACACAGAATATGCATGCCTGCATATTTGATGGGAGCTGGGAAACTGGGTTTGGGAACATTGTGTGTCTGAGTGGGCGTGGCGTTCAGTGTTCGGGGGGGCTGGGATATACTCGCACAAAACAAAATCTCTCAAAGGTTCTACTTAAATGCAGTAATATCATTTTTTCCACCTTTTTTGGAGTCACTTTTAAGGCTGGGTAAGGGTGGGTGTTTGACAGATATGTACAGCACACAGTATCTGCAGGGATTTGGGGTTCATCTGTTTTGGCCCTTTTCGTTTGTCTTTGGTGTTCTGGTTCTCTTGGGAGTGCAATATAAAGTCCACATTCAAAAGCCCCTCCTTTGTGACCGTCCTACACACTTCCTGTTTCCCACAGGAAGTCACTTGACATTTGTTTTAGGTACTCACTACTCACAGCCACCCCTCACTTCCTGGGTTTACGATAGGACTTTTTTTTTTTTTTTTTTTTTTTGTCGCCATGCTATTTTATTTTATTTTTGATGAATTGCCCTGTAACTGAACTGTCAATCCTGTAGTCCTACTGGGTGGGATGGAGAGGGGTGGTAACAAAAACAAACAAAAAAAATAAATAAATAAATTGTGGTTGGATCTATTTTTTATTTTTGCCCTTTGGACATCTCTCCTTCTTTTTGCTTTAAAAATAAATAAATAAACTATTTCTGCTTTTAAAAATTTCCTTGGATTCAAAATGTAGATTTTGTACTGTATGTTGTGTGGTACAATACCGCTCTCTTCATTTGAAATTCTGGAAATCACATGGCCAAAAGTTAAATGCACTAGCTTTTAAAAGTAGAATTAGCACTTCAGTATCACACAGGACGTCTGTTCCTCATATTCCAGCCAATAGGGTTTAGGAATCGTTGGGCTGTCAGACCCACAGCTGGGAGGCTTCTGCTTCCCTTTGTGTTTTTATTAGTGTGCATAACATGCATTTTCAGCTTGGAATGTGTGTTCACTCACCACACCAGATTTCTAAAGATTCTGAAGAGGCCAAGGCCATGTTTATTAGCTAAGCAAACGGGTTCGTCCAGGTCAACATCTATATCTTTCATTTTATGTGAACCATATGTGCTCACTGAATCTTGTTTTGGGGCGATACATATTTAATTTGAAAATTGATATTATCTGCAAGTGCAGCCATGTTCATGCGCAAACCCCATTGCCAATTTGGGAGTGTGTAAATGTCTGCGGTTCATCTCCAAAACACATGGTGTCACCGACTGCTGCTTTTCACACTGCAGACTGTAGGCCAAGCTCGCACTGAGCAGAGTTGGAGGAAGACCTTTCTTACGCTGGTTTTGCATGCAGTCCACGGGCACCCGATCGACCAGCAGGGATTGGTAGATAGCAAGCTGTGGCCCCCTAACCGGAGCCTAGGTGACGCAATCGCTAATTGCGTGTTGCCCTATGGAGCTACTGGCCACAGTCAGCACTGGCACAGTCCAGATTCAATCTGAGACCAGATGGGCTTATCCATGTGCCAGAGCATGTAGTACCTTGACCAAATGACAGTTTTAGTATTTTTAAATGAAAATGGCACTACGCAGCCTGCAACCTGGTTACATTACAGTTTTGAAACTCACTGCAGCATAGTATTTGCTGATGTTTCATCTTCGCAATTAAGGGGCACCTAACTGCCACAACAACCTGTTGGTTCTTTTGATTGACATGAGTGGTCTCATAACCAACATATTTTTATTTCAGTTATTCAGTTATCACTGATAAGTTAACTCATTTCCTCCACAAAAATGTCATCTGGGCACCTCATTTTTAATGTGAATGTTTATTAGTTTATGAATAATATGAAACAAAGTGTAAGGCAGCGTTTTACATGAAAAGGACAGGGACAGAGCTGTGATGAAAACAGATGTGCTTATTTTCTCCAGGGTAACTGATTCTGTTTATCTCTCCATCCCATCTGAATGTTTTCCCACTCAAGTTTAATGGATTTTCGGAACCACCCAATGCCATTAACGTTGCTGGATACTGCTTATTGCTCCGCCTGTAATTTGTCCAAAAATTTTGTTTACTGAGAAGAGGACAGCTTTGCCATCACAAAAGCGTCAGCCATTCTGTGTTCCATGGTAAAGTTTTATCTGCATCGGTGAGCAATGTCTGGAGCCAAATATCAAGGAACAGTGGCCTCATCTTAGCCTCAAAAATTGAGGGAGCACTGATGCTCCCTGTACTCTAATAATCCGTCACCAAATTTTGTTGAAAGAAAATAAACTTTATAGAATTAACTTCTGGCCTTTGTTTATATTCGACTATAGATTCCTCAGGTGGTTTTTAATTGCTTTTAAAATTTCATCCCTTGTTCCTAGCTAATCTTGACTAATTTTCCTGAATGCGTGAATCCACCAAGAAATATCGCCCATCCTCTTGACCACATTCATTATTTAAGGAATAAACCACTACAAGCTCTGCTTTGTCTGGCTTATTCCTTAAATACTATAAATGTGAGCTGTAATTTTAACATTTATCAGAAGCTCAATCTCCTGCTGCATAAAGCATTCGCCATGTGTTCAGTATGTGTAAACAGGATTTATCTGAACACGGACTTCAAAATGAAGTATAAAGGAAAAAGGAAAGCTGAGACACGTCCCTCTCGCTGAATGGCCATTATTCCAGTGTGCAGGATGACATTCTTCGCTTAGCTCACTGTCGTAATCATGCTGTGGGCGCCTCATTTTAACCGCTGCTGGAATATGAATAACCAACAGCAAATAATATAACCAAACTGAACATAAGAGACGATTACAGATGATCTGGAAATGCAGACACGGTTTGCCGTAATAAAGGATTTTGTAGCCGGAAGCGTGCCGTTTTTAAATCTGCAAAGTAACTGGGTCATGAAATTTGTCTTTACTAAAATATTTTCGACAGGTGACATGGTCGAGTCCCTGAATAAATATTCTAGCCTTTAAATGGAATCGGGTTGGCAATTGAGCGCTGTTGTCGCGACAGCGGCCTACGGAGGGTTCAGGCACACGACGCTTCCTCCTCACCGCTAAAGTTCAGCGTTGAGTTGAACTGAGTTGAACTTGCCACACGTGCTGAGTGGGGTTCGTCTTAAAAAGGAGAAGGAGCATCCCCTTGTGGTTGATTTTCCGCACGACTCCGCGTTCATTTCTTTTCCTTTTCCATGGTACCACGTCACTCCTTTCGCCTAGTCGGCCTAGACTGTAGGCCTACCTCATTCCAGTGTTACACAGACGCTTAGGACTGATACACTACAGATGCACAACGATGCCTGAATGTTTGTAAGTAATAAATACATTTGAAATGTTAGTGAACACTTTCATTGCCAATGTTCATCATGTGTCTTCTTAGGTATTATCTTACCAGTTATATTTGACCATATAACTCAGAATGCCTACTGTATCTGCATCACAGTGAAAGTTTAGGATGATGCATGGAAACACAAATATATCTATGTATATGAAAAAGGCAGTAAAAAGAATCAGTCATACTGGTGTTACATTCAGGCATTCATTCATTCATGCATTCACGCATTCATTCATTTGCCATGGAGCTTGTTTTTCCCTTCGGGCCTGCCAGCTGTGGGCACTGGCAGGGGAACAGTGGCTGGACTCTCTCACCAACACCAAATTGGCTCCTTTTGTGAAAAATGAACGGTGTGCCACCTGGTGCTGCTTAAAGTAAATAAACACTAATGTGAATGAATTGCAAATATTTGCGCATCTTGGCTACAAACGAGTCGCCACATTGGTGTGATGAGCTGTTCCCGGTTTCTTGCGCTCTGGAAAGATATGTCCACTGGCATCGCTCTACGTATTAACACTTAATCAGAAGCATATGTCTGGAGTATTTGTTTATTTTTAAAGTACTCTGGATCAGTAAAGTTAACAGATTATGTGAGCAGCAGGTGGTAATTGGTGGAAACTGCCGCACTTATGTTTGCACTTTCCAAAGATACATGTTACACGTGCAGTGTTGGATTTGATCAAGAGCATTGGGTTTCATAGGGATTTGGGTTGGGATGCTGGCTTCCTAATATTTAGCTATATGCTTTTTAATTATCGTTAATATTATTTTATTTTATTTTATTATTTTCTGATGGGTCTTTATGGTTGGTAGTTTGCTTGGAGCTTGCAGATACACTATATGGCCAGAAGTATGTGGACTCCTGATATCTAACATCTCATCCAAAATTATGGGCATTAATATGAAGTTGATTTTCTGCTATAACAATCCCCACTCTTCCAGCAAGGCGTCCCCCCCCCCTTCCCCCACCCAACACCCCCCCCCGGTCGACCGCACTGGGTGACGCCAACCCTAGAGACGCCACTGCGCCCAACTTGCCCACCTGTTACTTCTACCACCCTAATATATAGCAGGCTAAAACTGGCCCTGCTTTATACTAGATTTGCTTCCATTGAGCTAGAAGGCCTTTAGTGAGGTCGGACACTGACTGGGCAATTAGCCCTGGCTTGCAGTTGGCTTTCCCATTCATCCCAACGGTGTTGGATGGGGTTAAGGTCAGGGCTCTGTGCAGGCCTGTCAAGTTCTTCCACACCGTTCTCGAGAAAATCATTTATATATGGACCTTGCTGTGTGCCTGGGGGAATTGTCACGCTGAAACAGGAAAAAACATTCCCCAAACTATTGAGGAAGCACAGAATTGTCTGGAATGCCATTGTAAGCTGTAACATTAATATTTGCCTTCATTGGAACTAAGGCCTAGAGCAAACCATGAAAAACACCCCAGACCAAGGGGTGCCCTGATACTTTTGGCCATATAGTGCAGCCTTTCCCAACCTTGGGGTCGCCTGATATGCAAATGACGTCGCAAGAAAATAGGTGAAAATATCTGAAGATTATTTTATTTTATTTTATTTTTTTTTAAATAAATATTAAGATAATTTAAATCAAGTTTGTGTTTAAAATGTTTAATTTTAATTAGAAAACATAAAAAACGTGTTAAAAATAAATTGCTTGAATTACCGGTATGCTACATGAACCTTGAACTTCACGTAAGTTAACGCGAACTGTCATTCAGCGCATAGTGAGCCTTCCTGTGCAGCCCGGGAAGCAAAATAACAAAATTGACCGATTTGTTAATCGAGTTGCGCATCATCAAGCGAACCTGATACTGAACATATACCTTCAAAACGCTCTCGAAAATATAATGAATCATTTATTCAACATGAATTTACGAGCGTCATCGAGAACAACGAGGAAAACCCCAAATGCCTCTTGTGCGGTATTGTGCGGAGAGTTTGAAACCAAACAAACTTAAAAAACACTTTGAGACAACACACAAAGAACACGTGCAAGACAAAAATCATATTTCGAAAGAAATGTGATGAGCTGAACAGGCAGCGGATGCACTTTAGAAAGGTTCCATTCGCAAGCACTTATTTTGGATTTAGTGCTCTTGTTTGCATGAAATCAAAGTACCGGTCCAGGCTACGTGACAGATGAGATGAGATGCGCGCTCTCGACGCGCAAGCATCTCATTAGACATGGTGAGTTCAAATGAACGATCAGTGGCAACGTATTTTGCTTTACTGGACTCTTAGCAGTGATTGTATACCAAAATGTAACTGTCTGTCAAATGTAACTCTTTAAATTTTTTTTAAATATTAAAAATAGTATCCAATAGCAAAGAAATGTCAATATTTTAAATGGCTGGGGTCGCGAAAATTCCAGAACTAAAATTGGGGTCCTGAGTCAAAAAAGGTTGGGAACCCCTGATATAGTGTATATTATCTTCTCACAAGTGTGTGTGTGATGCATGTGTGTGCATGCGTATTGTATGAGACAAAAGGTAAGTTTTTTTAGCCATTGTATCATTGCTGCTGTTGCATGCCACAGTGCTGAATAAACGCATGCACTGTCCAGAAATTGCTGATCTGATGAAGGTGTTCATGCATAGACATTTTAGTATCTATACATTTCAAAACTATGGGTGGTTTGTCATCTCAGGCACTTGTTAGGTCACCTCTTTTACAGATGTATTGCATATGTGTGGACTAAAGATTAGATAGTCTAATGCGCATGCACTATTAATGTTTAGCTGTGTGTGAATTATGTATTCACTTACTGTTTAAAACTTTTAGTGGCTTCCAGCTAACCTTTGCCTTTTTTTTCTTTCTGAAAAGCCATTTTCTCTCTCCCTTTTACTTTTTAAAGGGAACGATGTTTCAACGGGATCACACAGTTCACTACATCTCATATACCCATATCAGCCATTAAATCATGCTCCTGGCCCAATGTGCTCTATAAAGAGAGCATCATCGATATAAAAGCAGTAAACAAAAATAAATAAATAAATATATAAAATAAAAATTACGCAACACTGCCAGTGCAATGCCAAATTCACTAAATGGCAACATCAGTAAAAATATCAGTAAAACGAGTCAAACAACCCCGTAATACCAGTGCAAGAAAGACAATACTATAAAACTGATAAACAGAATCTTGGAGATAAAAAAAGGAGATTTAAAAATTATATTAAGTAGAAATCTAGACATGTATTGCAACAGACAGCCAGATACTAACTTAAATCAGTTCATTAACTCCATGTTATTACGATTTGTCCATTTATTAATATGATATTAAGTTCAAGAGATAAAGACTAGCCCAGTTTTCCCAGAAAGAATATCCATATGTTATACTCCCTCGGCTGTGTACTTGAGGGGCATTTATGAATTTAAAGAAGGGAAATACTACATCAATGAGTATAAAAATTTTAACATATGAACTTCGAGAATTTAAATAGACTCACTTCTGGAAATGAATAGTAACCTAGTTTCTCAATAAATCTTTTTGCGTGACACTGCCAATATAACAGTAGGTGGCAGCCTTTGCCTTGTTCCAGTTGAACTGGAAGTAGCGGAATGCCAGACTTCACCCCATCAAATGCCCTCTCAGGATCTAGCAAGGAAACTGCCTTTTTTATGCTACAACTGTTTTCAGTACCGAAGGCTTCTAATATTTGTATAATGTGCCTTTATCAGCATTTGTGTAGGAGGGTCTATTTCTATCCAGATTGAGAGCAGATAAAGGTTTGTAAGAACATTCTTCTACAGATTTGCTTTTTGTTCAAAGAAGAGAGATGTTGGCCTGTTCAATAAGTGGGAATCTGAAGTTCACACCACACAAAAGAATCCTCTAATGTGTACAATAATGGTGCAATAATGAAATCACCACATTTTTCATGAAAGCCCAGCGGCCTTTCATTTTAACAGTTCTAATCACTTCTAGAACTTTCTGTTTTTGTTTCCTTACATCGTGTGACTTTATCTGCACCCGACAATTTGGGTAGATAAATCTTGGCTATATATGTAGTTGGAACTACAGAGAGAACAATAAAAGTCTCTGATAGTATTTATATATCTTGTGGTCTTGTCTGGTTAATGTGAGCCATTCATTAGTGAAGTAATTAAATTAGAGGAAGAGCCATTTATCACTAATCCTGCAAGTAGGTGGCCTGGCTTACTAACTCATTTATATAACATGTGCCTGGTGAAAAATATTAGGCCTTGCTTCCTCAGAAATAAGCTGATCTAAATCTGCCTTTAGAATTGTCTTGTAGTTTTGTGTAGCCTGTAAATCCTTTAATAATTGTTTGGATGGGGTTTTTTCATCTCTGTTTTGAGATCATGCATTTTTAATTTCCCTCCAAGTTTGCTTTTTCTTAGCTGCAACACATAAAGCTTTTCTTGAAGAATCACTACTTTACCTGCCTACCACAGGATTGAGGGATATGTGTTAGGGTATTATTGGATTCAAATAGATTTTGAGTAGTACCTCGAAACGTACCACTGATTTTTATCTGAAGTATAACCTAAGATCTTTACAGCCTGACATATGAATTATTGAGGTCAGTTCTTCTCACAGCATTTCCCAACATGTTCCAGTCAATGCAGTGAAGTGTAACCCAATGTTCTTACATTGTTGAGGCACAAAAGAAAAACAAATACCAAAGGAAAACTGTTTTTTAGAGCACATTCATTACATCCTGCTGTATAAATGGGTAACCAGGAAAATGGCAGTTGAATATCCGCTCCATGGATGAGACATGTCTGCTAGGCAAATGATTACAGGCTGAAATGGAATGAGCATGATGACTAAGCTGGCTGCACAAAGTCCCAGTTAAAGAGTAATGGAAAATGAATGCAAACAGGGTTTGCGATGGGTCATTTGCAAAGCCATTTCCTTATCTTATTATGTTCTTCTGGCAGGATGATAAGTGCTAAGGCCTTTCAGTTAGTAGTACACAGTCTTCACTTTGGTTTAATATATACCATTCAAACATCTGGTGTGTCCTCAACTTCACAGCTATGAATATTTATCAAGTTTAAGTAATTGATTCCATGAAAGGGCACATTCATATCTAATGAACTGCTGGACCAGATGCAAGTATTCACTCATAGGATTGTAAATCAATTTTTGAAAATCTGAGATAATTGGATATTATATGATAGAAAATAAATGCTAAAAATAATTAGTCAATGATTAAGCATCAAGGTCTGTGTGTTTGTGCGTATCTATGTGTGTTTGTGTGACCATAAACCAATTGCACTGAAGTGAATGGTGTGCTGTGCAAAATGTCTATATGGTCCATTCAGGTGAACATTGTGTAGGAGAGGAAAGACTAAATCAAAAGGGATAAGGGATTGCACAGTCATGAGTTATGTTTTAATGGTGATGATAATGTTGATGCTTTTTTCGTGCCAATACTTTGCTCATAAGCCAGACACAACATATGGGTAAATGGTATGGAAAACATGCCAGCTACATTTTTACCACACATATAAAAATAGATAATGTTGTGTATATTGTTGTTTGTCGTGAATGTTTGTGTCATGTTTGATCACATCCATATTTATTGCAGTCAATATAACTTTAGAGGATATGTTGATGTGTTGTCCTGTACCAGACTGCTGGCATATGTTGTTACAACTTGAGTCGTATATTACGTCTCATTCACTGAGGTAATTGCTCAGCAATTACATTTTAATTTCCACAAAACGTAATTATGTTTTGTCTCTGTTTCCCCATAGAAGATTATGTAACCATCCAGTGACACACCAGCAATGTGTTTAGTGAATGTGATCAGGAAACCTGTCACCAGGGTGTATCTCCTCTCTGGTGCCATGTTGGACAGTTAGGGCCATGGTTTAACACCTGCAGCCAATGCCTCTCCTTTACACTCATGTGCACAATGAGTCACAGTTTCAGGTAGGGGGACCTCAAAAATTGTGCCGTAATTGTGCAGGGATGGGGCTGCCTGGGGTGGTTGGGCCCAATGTGAGATCTTTTTATGGGGCCCAAAATCCCAGGTCACAGGCCTTCTATATGTGTGATACTGTACTAACAGTTACAGTTCACATAGCAGATTCAAGGACACAATAGCTACATCTGTAATTACAGTTTAATTACACTGGTATAGGTGTGACAAAGATATATAAGCCAGGTTTATTATTTGAATGCGTTTTTAAAAATCTAGGCTATATGTGAGGAAACATGTGGAATGGTATGTAGAATATTGTAGAACATGTTGCATATTATCTCTCTCTCTCTATATATATATATATGTCTTAATCATGTACTCATTTTACAAATGTTCCTATTCTGTTCTGATGTCTCCTAGTGACTAACTGTTGTGTCTAAATTCCGAATGATGAAAAGTTGTTTTCCAGTTTTACCACCAGAGGCCAGTATAGGCTTTAAAAAGAAAAAGCTCTTTATATCCACTTTTGTTCGCAAAAGATTGCAAAACAGTCATGTCCACCATGACACAGTATATGCGCCAGTTTAATAAGAGTTGTCTTATTGTGGAATTGGGATAACTAATTATTTGCTCACAAGCAGAAATCTGCATGTGAGAGGGAAAAATCAATTTGGGATGAGTCACCTCGCTAGAAATTTTGTGTCTGACGATAATCAGGAAAAGGACACCATGGTTGCTGTAGCAGCTGATGCTTTTTTTCTTCTTCTTTTGCTGACTGGACTGTAGTGCACATACCACTGTGCCTTTGGGGGTAAGATAAATCGATGATGCAAGAATCTACCATGGTGAGATGCACCTTACACACACACACACACACATACATATATATATATATATATATATATATATGTAAGCACTTATGAGGAAAGTGCTTCATGCAAGTGTGATTGCTTCCTCAAAATGAGAAATAATAATAACATGAAAATATTTAATATTTAATTTGCATTAACAATCAGTGTTGGAATTAACATATGTTAAACACATACATTTATTTAGCTGTTTTGATGAATTAGTTCCCTTTAATATAGTCCTGATATGTTAATACAGACTCCTAAGGCGATGAAAGCATATTCATTTGTGAGCTTTTTGGAGTGGAACTGTAATTTACAAAGTGGAATTTAACATCTTTAAAGCCCCCCCTCCCCCCCTGCTGTCAGACATATTATTTTCCATTTTCCATACTGATTACATTTCACAAGTGTAGACGTGTGATTCGCCATTGCTGTATAGCATTTATTTGCTTCCATTTTGAAATATTTGATAAAGCAGTATACTGTAAGGCAATGTGATACACAATCTACCCCAACCTATTGTGTGCATGGCTATGCATAGCAAGAGAATACATTGGACTGGGTCCACAGTAGATGTAAATCCCATTTTATATCGCACCACTGAACCAGTGGAGAAAGCCAAAAGAATGATATGCAGCCAGGAAAGAGCAATCAGGTAAGGTTTAACTATGCCCCATGACAGGAACTGCATTAGAGGACCCAGCTGACAAATTGCAGCACGGATTTTGCGATAGAACTTTTTCTTCACTCGTGAGAAAGTAATGAGATTGTTTGGCTGCATGCCTAAGTAAATGACTGATGCCAGAGCTAACACAGCAGGGTGAAAATGATAAAAAGTCACTTTGTCCCTGTCATTATAGGAGCTGAATCACTGGCCATTTGAAGTAGTGAGACAGATGAGCATGTGTTAGCCAATCAGATTTCTGGGACCTGAAGAAATGTTCTCCTTCAGCCATTTTGTTAAGCTGGGCCCACAACAAAGCAAGCTAGGCAAATTCACTGTACCATGTTTAGAAAGCACTGCAATTTGTTATTTTTTATTTTATTTATTTTTTTTACACCAAAAATAAACCTGAATACTAAAATGCAACTAGTACCCTTTCATTATTAATTGGCTTTCACTTTCATTATATTCCCATATGAAGGCCAAAAATAAGTCTGAACCATGTCACTTCAACAGACTGCATAGTAGGTTCCTAATGCTGCTTAGTTGTCTTTCAAAACTTTATGTGTGGAAAATCATGTTAATATCAGCCATCACTGGCACCAACCAGCATGAGTACAATGTAGGCTAATTTTGTTATTTATTTATTTTGCCTGGCCAAAAGGTGGCAGTAGCATTATTTGATAATGGAACTGGTTTACTGCAGTTCTCAAAAAAAAAAAAAAGTCAGTCTTAGCATAAAGGTAGTAGTTTATTATTATTTTAAAAAGTTTTTTGTTACAAGCTGGCACGGGCATACAGTGCCGTGAAAAATTGTTTGCCCCCTTTCTGATTTCCTCTATTATTACATATTTTTCACACTGAATGGTTTCAGATCTTTAGACAAAATGTAACATTAGACATTAGACAAGGGACATTTATTTAATGAAAAGAAAAATCATTTTGAAAAAAAAACATGAAAAAAAGTCATGTTCGACTCAGACCGGATCTTCATAAATATATTTAACTCAAATTTAACTTTAGGCTACGTGATGGCACGTGGCATCGACTGACACAACTGTTTGGTTCGAACAGAAATTAGAGGGGAACCAGAGAATAATATACAGTCTTGAGATAGATTTTCACCGATATAGGTAGGCCACGATAAACATATAAATGTAATCAAAAAATAAAATAAAGACTGTTTTCGTCATTTCACATGGAATTGCCTTACTTCGTGTTCATTTTTTAGTTTTTACCCCAACCTCGGGAGAAAATGTAACGTTTCTCTCTCGGTACTTTCAGCCAGATTGCTGGTGAATGGAATGTCCCAGAAATTTTGTTGTGGTGTGTAATCATAGCCAAGGAATGTAGGTTGTCTGTATTAAAAAATGATCAATCTATATCTCGTAATATTATCAGAATTGAGCCAAAATACAAAAACCATTATTTCCTCATTGTCTCCTATTCTTTAGATGATCTGATAAGAAGAACGAGGGTTAGTTACATAAGGTTACATAATACTGCATTAACTTGAAATACACTAGTCTTATTTGTCACCTTTAATGGCAGAATTCACATACTGCCAAACTTTTCTAAGGTAAAAGCTTCCCTCCACTGTAAGAATAATAATGCAAGTTGGCTCAAATTGACATTTTCTTGCAGGGGAGTTGTAGAAATCAGGGGTTTGGTTATTTAGTTTTACATACAACGTTGTACATTAATACATGTCATCCAAACAGCTGTGCTGCAGCAGTGTGTCTCCTTAATTATCAAGCAACCCCCCCCCTCTTCTTCTGAGTGAAAAACAGTATTGTCCTCTGAAATGCTTCTACCTATAAATTGCCTTTGGATATTATCCTGTATAATGTATATAGCAATGCTTGCTCTCTTTCTCTCTCTCTCTGTCTTCTGGTGGGCACATTTCCAAATATAAGGTAAATATATAAAAATAAGAATAAGAAGCTTAAGAATGGATCACACACCTGCATTCACAATTTTTCTCTCAATGAAATATAGAATTCAATTACCACACGATAAATCATTAGCTGCACAAGATAAAATACAGTTCGGCAGGAATCGGCTGGCCATCTTTGATCTTTTAAGTAATTATTTTCTTGCAGTATTGTTTGCAGCTAGTGAAGCAAAGCAGCCACACACCCACATACCGTTAAAATGCTTTGTATCTTTGTGTTAATGTTGAAAATGTTCTCATTCACCCCTTGTTGCCCTTGTAATTTGCATAGGCAAGATGGCACAAAGCAGGTGTGCAGTAGCACTACATTTTAGAGATTTTTTTTTTCAGTTTCAGTCATGTGTCTCAGCAGCTAATTGAGTAACTGTCTCTTTAAAAGTAGCACACTTTTAAGAGAGTGTAACCTGATGACAATACAATACTTTTACATTTCTGTGTGATAAGCAGCTTTGTTAAGGAACAATGTTCTTAATTAGCTCATTTGTTCTCAATCTGGTGTAATTTAAACATGTTGACTGCATGGCCAGCCTTCCTTGTCTCTGCTTTACTGCAACGGAAAGTTGCAGTGTCTTTCCCAGCTGGATTCAGTGTACAAACTGCTGCACAAGCTCCATTTTATGAGCTAAAATTGTATCTTGCAGCATAAACCCAATGGCTTATTTACAGACAAAGTGCAATGGTAACAGTTCAATATCCTCTGCAACAGACAGGGACAGCTGCCTTGAAGCCTGAGCTCAAAAAGCTGACCACAAACCTGAAAGACTTCAATTCCATAATAGGTTCCAAGTGTTTTTGAAACCATTGTTTCATTTGAATATCTTGGAAAAATATGTGATTGAACAATAACAAGACAAAATAAGTTGTGTTTTTCAAGTAAGCTCCTGAAATAACCCTCATCTCCCTTTCTTACTGGTTGGATTTTATTTGGTGCCACCCAGAAAGCATTCACATTTTAGAACAAAATAAAAAACTAAATAAATAACTTTTGTGGTGACCCCAAAAAATGTCTATATGCTAATTATATCTTGCTCTTCTTCTTACAAAATCCCACAGTTGCAACCCCTCATGAAGATGTCCTCAACCTCAAAGCTCAATTTAGCAATGTGAGTACTTTTGCAATAATTTCTCAAAGTCAGAACTGTTTCCTTCAAATGGATTTAAATTTAACCTTTCAAATGGGGAACACATGGAATAACATTTGCGAATGCACTGCCGATCTCAGTTAGAGGCACCAAGTTTACACTGCTACAAAAAATTTAGATGTATGAACCTGTTGACCATTATCTTCAACTGCCAAATGTCTTCAGTAAAATATAGTACCATCTCAACTTGGGACCTCTACCGATAGCCTTTTTCAGGTTTCACTGGGAAAATAATAAATAATAAGAATCACAAAAATTACATCACTACTTTCGAGCAAACATACTACAATACATAATAACACGGTGAGCTCAAAATCTTATCTAACACTCTAGGGTAGATATTGAGCAAAAGGACTGTATAGACATCTCAATCAGGTACCTGTCATATTTCTGTAAATCAATAAAGAGTCATAACTGTTTCTAAAATGTTGCAATATCCGTGACCTTAAGAGCATTGTGGAAAATCAATAACTTTAACTGCAATCTGATGATACAAACTCACACTTTCCTCTTGTCAAAACCTTTTTCTCCCTTCTTTCAAAAAAAAAACTATTTTTGAACCTTATAAAATTGTATCATGGACCAATCAAATTTGTTCCATTTCCTCCATGAAAAACTCTGATCTCAACACCTAAGCAGTTAATACTATTTTCAGACAACACAAAATGTCCACATCTCAAGCAATGACACATTCACATACATGCCTGCAGGAATGTATGCAGGTACACAGTAAAATGTGTAGTGTTAATTCAACTCAAATGGTGTTAATTCAGCTCTTCACAAATAATATTAGGTCCCACCCTGGAATGTGGACATTTTACTGTGTGTGTACGAAAGCGCACATGTAACATGCCCAGCCACATTGCACACACTGTTCTTTCCATTGATCTGTTGAACAATGGCAGGCACATTTAAGTCATTCTTTAGTCATTGCTCTACTCCTTCTGACTGGCCCCTTCATCCATCTTCCATAAAACATTTTCTTTCTACAGTCTCTGAGTTGCAAATGCAGCCAATCTATTTAACCCGAAAACCTGGTGGTTAGCCAAGTTTGGCAGACACTAAAAGGAACACAAATATTTATGCTTGCAGTGAAGAAAGGACAAATTAAAAATGTAAGGACAAATGGTGATTAAATTCAGGCACATTAATGAAGTATCACTCACAAAATGGATAAAAAAAATTAACTGCATCATCTTGAAATATTGCTACAGATTAGATTCAAGGATGGTGCCCAATCCTGTGGTCCCTGTGGTGGACGTGGCGATTGAGCCACACATCCAGGACATTTATCTGAGCTCTTTGATCGGAATATGGTGAGACAGGAGCCGCGTTTAAAAAGTTTAGCAGGGAGAGCAAGCCTCCACTTAACTCCGCTGTGTGTCTTTATAACAGTGCCTGCTCATCCGCTCTTTGAAATCCTGCAAGACGCCAGGGACGTTCCCAACTTGAAAAAAAAGGCAGCGTCTAAAGATGAAGGCTCATTCCGACATTAAATATAAATTAAAGGACCTTTAAAAATAACTATGGATGCCATGAATATCAGTGCCCATCTTTTTTTTATTTATTTTTAATCACGGCTGCTTTAAGAATTGATTTAAGCACTTATTCAAATCAGTTCATATAAATGTGTGTTCGTCAGTTTGACTAAAGCAGAGCGAGCCACACATTTGACTGATAATCCTTTTATATATATATATATATATATATATATATATAAAAGCAATTATCTAGTCACCCAGTTGAAAAATAGAAGAACCCCCCCCCCCAAAAAAAAAAGAAAGAACATTTCTTCAGTTGTTACATTTCTTTTTCTACAGTTAGGCTGCGAGTGTGTGTTGGTTGATTGCTGATCACGATTGCTTTTCATGCCTCAATACGTGCATTGCTAATGCAGTCAGTTGAAGAGGGGAGGGGAAGGTGGATTGCAATCAGAGCAGAATGGAAGTCACATGAAATCCAAATAAAAGGCAACTGCCCACCTGGTGATATTCAGTGGTGGAGGTGAGGTTTGTGAAGGGAGCCCTGAACTGCAGCTATTTAGAACTTGTATGCGTGGACTGGCCGTGGTTCTGCTGTTCCACACCGCACTTATTCCCTTCTTCACTTCCCCCAAGCTGAAAGTTCTCAGCAGGGAAGAGAATAAAATATAGACTTCATGCCAATATGGTTTATTGTTTTTTTTTTTTTTTTTTCTTCCAGTAGCCATGCTGGATTTAGTGCTGTAGGATGTGCATCCCACAGACATTTACTGCCTATCATATCAAGCACAACAACCATGGAACCATGCACCATTAGAGCAGAACTTCTCTGTGACGCTATTATGCAATTTATCATTCTTTGCCTTTCTTCACATCCACATTCGGCATGACTGTGGCAATCCATAAGATGGACAAACAATCAATGGCCCTTTATTGTCTCTGGGGGGCAATTTTGATGTAGCCCAGTTTAAAACAGACACTTGAATACACAAGATACAACAACAGCTGTGGAGAAATGCATACAATCAAAACTATGGTAGTTTAAGATTCCATATAACTATCGCTGTTTAAATATACAATTATCACAGCATGTGTAAAATAAATAAATAAATAAATAAACAGCTGGAGAACAAATCACTGTTCTGGAGAGCCTTCCACAAATGCTAGACAAGGGCCAGAGGCGAGCTCTGCTCCACAACTCCCCTTTTTGATCTCATTGATCTGGTCTTGTTATGGTTTTTTCAAGGTCAGGTGTGTACTCTTGGGTTTATAAGACATGCTGACCAGGTCATCTGAAAATAATAAAGACAGTGAAGACTTGGAGGCACAACACAGCTGTGATGCCTTTTTACAACTTCACAGTGTGGGGCTTTCATGGACAAGCATAGCCATTCGCCTTCATGTTACTGTAATGTCTCCTCCACCAACATCATGTCAAGATAGACTTTTTGCTAAGACAGCTTTACTAAGCAATCCTGACTCTTTTCCCCCATCATTAAAGCGCTTAACATAGGAACCAGCTAATCCTTACATTTATGCATGAGCTGAGAGGCCCTCAACCGGAGACAGTGAACTCTCTGACAACCTTATTTGAAATAAAAGGTGTGGAAGTGTCAGTGAGTCAGACAAGTGGCAAGGCGCTTTGAGCATCGGTGACTCTTACTATCTTTGACTTCTTTGTGTGGGAGCTTGACATCTGAAAGTGAAACCACCATTGTCAATGAAGGGAAGAGCCTCCATGTGTCTCTGCTGTTGCTCAACAAGCCATGACATCCAGGTGACTCAAACCCCAATTTTCTGGGGTGTGTCTGTGTTAAGGGTTAGGGGACTCCTGTTCTGCTTGAACTGATTTTTATTGGTTCTTACCATTTTCATTCCCACTGAGTAGTTTTATGAATTCAAATGAACTTATGTTTAAAGCCATAGAGAAGAACAGTGTGACTTTGTTTTGAATTCAAAATGATATGCAATATTATTTACTTTACACAGTACCTGTGTGTTAATTATGAATACTAATATTAAGATGTATCAACTAGATAGAAGTAAGGAAAATTATTTTATAATTTAATGGTGCGATTGCATTTTATGGTGAAATTAGAAGCCCGCCCACGCAGGTAACAGTTTGATCTGCATGCAAATATTCCAGAATAGTCATTTCCCATAATTTGTTTTTTTTTAGCCTAGGTGTGTACACATTACAGGATTACACAGCACAGTGTATGTGCTTGGCAGGCATCTCACTGCGTTTAAAAAGCAAACACACAATTGTTTGCTTTTTAAATAATTCCCTGGCCCTTATATTTACAACAGAAGAAATTTACTCAAAGTAGCTCTCTCAAGAGAGCTTCAGAATTTTTGTTTTGTGACCCTCAGGTCCACAGAGGTCAGCACAACAGCACACTGCTACCAATGCATTTATTATTTAAATGATTTTGTGGATTAAATGCAATGATCTTTCTGTGGCAGCACCCTACAGACATGATGGAAAAATAAGGTTTCATGGCATCGTGCAACCTATCCATCTGTTACTTGCACATTGATACATATTCAGAATGGGTTGCTTTTCAATAATTAGAAGGCAGTTTCTGGCGCATTGAAAAAAGGGTGAGACTACAATGCATGCAAGTAATGAATCAAATACCTTGTTTTACTGCATGCTCATAAGTAATCCACTTCTTCCTCTTCCCCTTTCTATGTCACATAGCAACTGAGCAGTCCCACAGTAGTGAGGCCTAACACACGCATCATAACATGTGACTACTGGTGACATTGTTTACTGCCACGAGAAAATACTTGGGTCCACAGCAGGGCCAGGGTTACAATGCCATGTCTCCGCCAGTGAAGTTGTTTGTGAAGTCTCATTCCCCCATCACTGATCCAGGCTTGTCTCAATGGAACAGATTAAAAGTTTACCAAGTGCTGCCAAGGACCAGCCGTATTTACTGCACAGTCTATTCCAGTCATTGTAAGATAACCTCGCAACCATCTCTCTTGGCGAGTGACAATTTAATTCCACATCTCTCAGGGGCACTAAGCTCAGTTTATGAAATATATTCCCCGGCAAGCCAAGAGCTTCAGACTCAATGAGTGGATCTATGTGAAGACTAAATGCAACATTGCTGTGAGCACTGAACTACCAGAAGATAATGAATAAAGCAAATTAGGTTAGATTTCTTTGATGGCATATTTTCTTGTGGTATCATTGTTGAAACATGCTTTTTTCTATTTTAAATGTAAAATTGTGTCGTAAATATCATGCACAGAGCTTTATTCATAAATCAGTCATGTGACTTATGCAATGTTGTGAAAACTGTGACCTCAGAAAAGAAGGGATACAAATATTTAAAATATTTATTTCTCAAGCTCTCCGCTCGACATGTTCATCAGTGTGAACCACAGAAGGAATAAGATCGCTTGGCAGAGTCCAGAGGAGCTGAAATGACATGTTAAAAGCAGTTTTGGTCTGAATGGTGACTATTGTTTGTAAAAAAAAAATTATCAATGAATGAGAGAATTGTGGGTAGAAGCAGAGCCTTCCTTTGACATGCCAAAGAATAATAATGTGAAATTGTTTTGGAGGGGCCCCCAAAAGAGAGCATTGCTATATACATTGTACAAGATTAAAATTAATTTGCAGTTTTATAAACATTAATTTGTATTTTAATTATTCTTATTTTAATTAGACCTCATGAAAAGTAAAATGTACATTTGCATAACGACCTGTATGTGCATCCCTTGTGGACTCCAATATCAAACTTTAACATATGGCTTTTATGATTTAATCCTGCAGAATTGGGCCAACTTCAGTTTTAAGACACATGTGTCTGTAATTATATGTTGCCCCAGGGCATGGAAATATAGAAATAAAGATATTGTTTATTTTACAAATATGACAACCTGTTTTTAAGCTCCGTTAATGAATCTCCACTCCTGATGTAGTTCCTGTCCCTCTCAGCAGGTGGTTCTTCAATCGCAGAGCAAGTTGAAATTGGGGGTTGCCACAGTATCCAAAGGTACAATTCATCTCAAAAAGAAAACGCATTCACCGGTGCAAATGTGCATTCCTGATATGTTTGTTCTATTTAGTTTTCCATTCTTCCAAGTCCAGTTAATCCCTAAAGGTGATGGTATTTAACTGTTTCTAGGTTACATAACACACTGCTAGGTATCAAGAGCCATCCTCCATAACATACAGTTACAGTAGGTATACAAAGTCTGGAACAAGGGTCTTTCAGGTTTTATTTACAATGGAAGCTGCAGGAATGAGTCAGCAGAGTGGCTTGTAACTTCAAAACCATTAGATACATTTGCCCATCAACAGTCAAAATTTTGCCAGGTCCCTCAACTTGGCTTTCATGTTATTCATCAGCAGATGTACATTGTGCAAACGTGTTCCTGAAAATTCTCATCTTCACAGAGAAACCATCTTGTACTATGTCTGCATTAAAGTCCCCTGGCTTTGGTTGAAACAGAGGTCCTGTTGTGACCTCCATATGGACTGTTCTACCAGCCATTAGCTTGTATTTCCACACACCATGACATGCCAGGAGTAGGAACTATTTTGAACCAAGGGAGATGCATTTGTTGGACTTTTTTGCTGTTGGCAAGTCTGTGACAATCTGTGTTTCAAAATAATTAACATCTAAATCACTCACCTATTTTGTTGTCAAAGTCTGTACACTCAAGCATCATATCAAATATCAAATATTTAATGTTTACTTATATATTATTTGGCCAATTTAATAAGAAAACATTTAATATTTAGAGGTGATTGCCATCAGCCGATGATGGACCTATGTTTCAATTAGGCATACTCTCCCAGCCTTTGGTCAGGAGTCTACTGTGGAACATGAGACATCGCCAGCAACACAGGATTCTTGAGGGGAAAAAAAGGTAAGACAGTATATTCCTAGCTTTAAAATTGCAATGTAATTATTTGGCCATCATTAACATGAAGAATTTTATTTCATTGCGATATATTTGTTCTGTTATGGAACATACTCATTTTGATTTTTCAGTGTGAAAATGAAAGAAAGGCCAATTTAGCTATTGCACATTTTTAATACCTTTTTTTATTTTCTTACCTGTACTTATAAAATGCATTCTTGTAGTCTGTCTCATAGCAAAAATAAGTATGTCTGCAAGCAACAATTTAGGAGAGTAAGCACTGCCAGAAGAAGAATTAATAGCATCACCAAATAAGTGGAAGAGAGGAAACACATTTTAGGACAATTCCAATATTCTTTTAATTGACAGTACTTACCCGACTGACACAGTTTCATTCCCATTTTAGATTTTGTGAGAATTTACACAGGCCTCTCATTTTAAACCTCCATCTAAATAACTGGGAAGGTTGGTGCATGAAACAATATGGCTGCTATTAGCAAATTTATTTGAAAATTATGCTAATTGCATAAAACTGATTATAGGACAGGCATAGTATTTATCCATTCAAATAAAAATTAACTCATAATAAAGAGTAGATATCGTAATGTGCTTAAATATCATCCTGGCATTTTGATTTTCATCTATAGTTGAACTGCAGCAAATGCTAGAATACCAAATCCTCAAGGTGCTGTGGGTGTCCACCAGTGCCACTGGTACTGTGTGGTGATGCCAACAGAGCATATAGTGGCACCATCTGCATCTTTTCTTACTATTTGGCACTCGTACAGAATGCATTGGTATTCTGTGGGGTGAAATTACACATAGCTCCTGCTTAGAATTGTTTGGAAGGTATAGTAATATCAATGTCATGGTAAAATTGGAACTATCTTCTCGTAATGAAACTGTTTACTATTGTATATTACTGCTGTATATTCATTCACAAGCATAAATTATTCTCTGGACCTGAACCTGAATGGAAAATAAGTTTTAATACTTTTCTCATGAATCTGTCATTCCTCAACTAATGCAACAAGTGCTGAGACGACAGTTTCTATGCTAATGACATCAGAGGAGCACCAGGAAAGCCATTTTCCCCGAGAGCAGCTTTCATCAGATAAGCAGTAGAACTGCATGCCAGGAGAATACTCTCAAGCATATGGATGTATTTCAAAGCTAATTTATGCAAAAAAAAGTGGTTTCTCTGTTGATCTCGGTTGCCATTGTGAGGGGTAACAGTTGAAAAGATTAACAAAAACGGTTGAAAAAATAGAAAAAAAGAATGGAAGGCCATGGAATGACATTAATGAGTTAATGTTTTCTGCCTGCTGGACTGGACAAATTTTAAGCAAACAGCATAACAGTGATTTCAGAGAACCCACATGTAAATATGAAAATTATCTATTTTTGAAATCATTCAGTAATTCAAGAATAATGCATGACTAATAGCTGTTTTCCCTCCATCACAGGGGCTCCTGTTCTTAATAGGTTGGCATTTAGCAGATTTCCTTAGTTTTGTTACAAGCAGTGGCACAACAGCGGGGAAACAAAATTAAAAACCCATGCCTCAGCCATTGGAAGTTTTAATTGGCGCCCTGGGGGAAGGCGCACTTTGCACTTGCAAATTTCTGTCTTAGTAGCAGGGAGGAGTCGTGGAACACCCATAGGGGACAGGAGAGGTTACGCTGACAAAAAGTTAAAGGGTTCCTGAAAGAACCAACTCTCCATGTCTGCAGGTTTATGTGGAAATTAAGAATTCCAAAGTGACAAAGAATGAACATCCTGAAAACTTCATTTTGCTTTAGCGTTTCTTTTTCTCCTATCGCCTTGGGCCCAAATGGCTTGACTTCAGCCCTCTGGAACTCTAGTGTTGCACATTTTAATATTGATGGTTCGGCCATATTGAGTTCCAGTCACCAATTGGAGAAACAGCTGTTTGTGCTGAACCTCAAAAGAATTGGCACCTGGAGTGAATAATTAAAGTGAGCTAAAATAGCAATGACAAAGGGAGTCACCTTGCAACAGGTAGACACTAAAAAGGGTAACTGCCATCACCATGTCCTATTTTGTATTTTTTTCTTTTGCACCAATATTAAGTTTATTAATATAATAAATAATAATAATTATAATAATGTTGTACTGCATATTATTATTGCTAGTATTATTATTATTTTATGGTAGCCCTCTCAATCAATGTGTAACTGTTGTTGCTTTGGTAGCCTATACTAGAGAGAAAAAAAGAATATTTTTCTTGCTTGCTTGTTACTGTACAGTTGCATATTTGTATAACACATTCCAGAAACAACTGCACAATTTACAATGAATGCCTGTCATTCACCCATTCATACACACACCAATGGTGATCAAGGCAGCTGTGCAAGGCACAAACCAGCTCATTGGGAGCAATGGGTAGTTAGTTGTCTTGGTTAAAGAAACTTCAACACACTCAGATCAAACCGACAACCTTCCAGTTGCCAGATGACCGCTCTAGCTCCTGAGCTAACGTAACCACATGTATACAATACCCCCATTAAAAACACTTCCATTTAAAATATGACAAACACTTTCATTTATTTGTCAATCATGGTATAGGCAAAATGACAGAATCCATGCCTGTATGTTCCTTTGAGCTAGAATGTATATGTGTTTACATGCATGTATGTGTCTGCATGTCCCTCTCAAACATGTATATGCATTATTATTATTATTGGTTAGTCATAATAAACAAATACAAAAATAAATGATATCTGAACAAAAACACGCTTTCATCATATAAAATAGCAAGTTACTTACACATACAAAGCGCTGTCTGTAAGTCATTCATTAAAACCGAAGCCTGCCATTAAAAGTATTGATATAAAAAAGTTACAACAACCAATATTGGCTATTTTAGCTCATAAAAATTAAACAAGCTGTATTCCAGTGCAATGCTACCCAATGTTTCGTAAATTATTTAAAGAACTCTAACTTTTTCATCTCACCACCTGAAGAGAATGTGGTCATTCAAAGTGTATGTGGCACCTGAAAGTATCAAATGAGAGTTATTTATAGTGGAAATAATCTGCAATTTAGCTGGGCTACACATAAAAATATATTGAAATGACTACACTAAATGTTTGAACAATTATGTGCATCCAGTGCTTGGGTGTATGAAAAGCGTGAATCATGAATAATGCATTATTATTATTATTATTATTATTATTATTATTATTATTATTATTAATAATTTATATTTTACATTGTAGAAGAAATTATACTATGGTATGTGGCTAATATGTATTTGACCAAGAAGCATACAATACATTAATAGGAAAACATATGTCTGGATAGGTTTGTATAATTCAATATTCATTTAATAGGCCTAAATATTTATCATTCTTATGTGTATTTATCTATTCACCTATCATTTATCTATTTATCTATTTCTGTAGTGTAAATTATTTTATGTTTTTTCTTTTTTCACAGTTATTTTTTAAGTCAGGGTAGGGTCAATTCCATTTGAAGGGATATTTCACCTTAATATAACATGAGTAATTTTGTGTTGCTTACCCCATCGCATGAATACTAGCAACATCAGCTGTTTCTGTTGACCATTAATGGCAGCACCGTTCCTCCTGGTTTTCTGGCTCCCAATTCACTCTCATTCATTTTGTTTAATTAATCATTTAAAACACAAACTATTTGCAGGTGTCCTCATTCTGACCTCTGCTGGTCAGTTATGGTTTCTGAGACAGGTTTGGGTGACATGGAGATGTTCTTGTTTTCTGTATCCAAACTGATTACTATACAGTGCAAAACATGCACAATTGTTCAGTAACCTTGGAACAGACGTGCTACTGTGGGAAATCTCACTGTGCAGATGAATGTGAGTGTCAGCAAACGTTGTGTTTTAATTGTGATTTTCTCTTATTGACGTTTTGTACCCATTAAAGATGCTACAGCTTGATTCTGCGCAGCATTCTGGGCTTGTGCTTAATGTCACAGCTATGAAACAGAGATTGATGGAGCCCCAGAAAAATAAGTTATCGCCTGTCATAGGCACAAGACAGCTGCTGTGCTGCTCGCTGTTAGTGTTTCCTCTGTAATTGAAGTGTTGTGCTCCACGAGGGTGTCAGGGAAGGTATTCATCTAAATGAGTCTGGCTCCTGGCAGCTGTCATCAACCCCACTAAAGTGTGAATAGAGCTACAAGGCATTACGTACTGAATGGGAAATATAAAAGAGTCTTTTTTCAAAATATTAACATACTATATATATATATATATGAGTGGGTAAATTAGGGACACAATGTTTATTGCAGGCAGGTGTGGTTCCAATGTAAATAAAGCAGTTTATATCCCAGCATGATCAGGGTCATGTACAAAAATTCTGTGCAGGCCTGGTTGCCTATAATTATGCCATAGTGAGATGATGAAACTTCAGACTTTGAAAGTGGGGTCTTTCTGTCTGACAGGAGCCTCTATGATGAAGATAGCTCAACTTGCTGCTGTTTCACAGAGCGCTATGCCTAAGCATGCAACTCTGAGTAGATGCATCTCAGGGGTATTGTCATTTCTTATTTAGAAATCATTAAGACCATGTTCATTGTCTGTTGTACAGCTGCCTTCTGAATATTTGTGTAATTTGTAATAATGTTATTTATTTATTTATTTACTTACTTAATTATTTAGTATTCCACTTTTTTATGCTATGCCTAACCACACTCACTGGCTTTGGTTCTGTCCATGATATACCATGTGTTCTCCTTTCAGACTGCTTTAATAGAAAGTGCAGACCAGGATTCCAATATATTACACAGCAAACATTAATAAAATGCAATATACCTGCTAATATGCAGCCTCGGAACAGTGAGGACCATTCCAAAATTGGGGTCAGCCACTGGGTTCTGTAAACCCAGATCTGAGTTCCAGGATGAGTGAAAATGAGCTCAAAATGCTAAATTAAGCGACAGGACAAAGAACATTTTGTGAACCAGGGAAGAAGACCATTGACCATGCGACATATGTATATATATTTTTTATTTTTTTTATTTTACTTTTTTCTTGTGGAATGAGTGGCACGTATTGCTTGCATGTGACACAAATCTCCAAACTGTACCCTTTCATACAGGGTGTGAGGAACACTGTGCCCCCTCATCCTAAAACACCATCCATCCTTACTACAGATCCATAAAAATCCTTTTTTTTTTTTTTTTTTTTTACTGTGGTTGAAATGTTTCAAAATCAAATCAGGTGGAAAGGCATTACTTTTCTGTCAACATCTATGATTTTTGACAGCATCGTGATTGTGATTTATAACAGTGATGGCAAAAAAACAGCCACCATTACCTATTTGTTCCAGTTTTTCTTTTCTTTTTTCAGATAATAAGACAAAATGAGGTGTGGGGGAATGCAAAGGCCTTCGTAGAATATAATTCACAGTCAGATGTCCAAGGTAGAATATGTGCAGCATATTGTTTTTGTTAAGATATTATTATAATAGTGAAATAAGAAAAAGAATATCTGTGATCTTGGCTTTGGAACCAGTCTTGAATGTTATATTTGACACATAGTATCTTTAAATAAACGATTCCCAATACACAAGGAAGTCTACATCATTCAAAAATGCCTTGGTTTAACTTTGAGCCCTAAGGTGATTTAGATGTTTTTTCACAACCCATAATTTCTGACATATTAAATTGGTTTATGTAATAGATAATCCCTTGTGCAACCCCTCACATGTCCAGCCTAGGTATGATATGGATTAGTTGGTAGGTGCTATTATTCAGTTCAGACAATAAATAAACATGATTAACAAAAATACATTATAAAATAAAAAATAAACATCATTTATATATTTCTTATGATAAAACAAAACAAAATAAATAACTTTGTCAATAAGTATTCACACAACTGCATAGAATTCATAGTATTCATATCATTCATAAACTGTTAGGCTACAAGATACTGAAGCAGCTGACAAAGAGCCTACAAAAGCTTAAGAACTGTAGGTTCTGCCTTTAAAACAATGGTTATAATACAATGGCTGTAATAGTAAATATAGTAGTAGAATATGTAGATAGTGACATGGAAATAAACATTCTCATCTCCAGAAAGTGCATCCTCTTCATTATTAGAATGAAGTACGGTTTGACATGCCTCTTCTACTGACAACATTTTTTTTTTTTGGAGGTCTGTTTCTGAAGTATTACACCTTCAGTGCAGCTTTTTGTCAGTGCACTGTGTGTGTTTTCAGTACTAAGGCTGGTGATGAAACTCCTGGTAGTGAAATTTAACAAAATGTAGCCGTGCTTTTCAAAGGCAACCTCTGTTTTACTGTACTGTAGGTCAAAAGACAAAAACAATCCTATGTTCAGAAATAACAGCTAATCAATGGAAATTATCCCCTTCTGTGTCACTTCCTTTTTTTAAACACAAGCCTGAAAATGACATATCCAAAATGAAATGGTTACTCTTCTTGAACCCTTTTTACAAAAAGCATAATTGCGGTCCCTTCTCCAAGGTAACCCTTGGGAGTTTGTTTTCCAAGAGTCTGAATTATTCTAAATGTTTCTGAAATAAAGTAGCAGAAGCTCAAACACAGTGGAAGTGGAGGTTTTTTCTCACCTAAAATATGATTTTTTTTTTGTGAGTGTGAGTGTGTCTGGTGGGTTTAGAAACACTGTTTCACAGATAGTTCAAATTTGATTACAATAACACCAAAAATGAGCATTCTGGATTGTTTTTTTTTTCTTCTAAGCTATATATTGGCAAGGTTACAAAAAGGCCATTTTGAGACTCCAAAAGGACACTTGGTAACAAATAACATTATGGAAGTTTAGAGGTGTAAAATACTATATATTGTATACTACATGCTAGTCAAAGACATTTGTGGAAATTAGTACACTTTCCCCCTGCCTGTCACCCTCTCCATCCCCCTCCCTCTCCCTCTCCCTCTCTGCCCCCTCCTTGCTCTCCCCTTGCCACCTCTGCTAGCAACAGATATGGAAGACTAGAAAATAACTACATTAACTAGCTAGTTTACTAATCCATTGATTGAGGCCCATTAAGTTTTTGTGAAATACTCATCCCTATCAACATGTGAAACATGTCCCACAATTTCACGCGCCACCATTATTATTCAAAATCAGGCCTACTTCTTATTTATAAGTAGACTGAAATCATAATACATTTATTTTGTGGTTTATTTACACAAGAGAAACAATATGTGCCCTTTCATGCAAGCCTAACAAACTATACACCAATAAAAAATAATTTCATTGGCTGTGTACTGGGCAGAACTTACACTGTCCAGCTTGAGTAATTGCCGGCACACGGTGGGTCCCATCAGCTATACTGTGGGACTGCTTGCCCAGTACTCATCAGAGAAGCTTGTAGGTGGACTCATCATGTTTCAAAGAGTCTGTCTGAGCCAGAAATAATAACATTTTAAGTACAAAATAATTTTGGTGTGTTAATAACAGCGAAATGGACAACAATGATAATTCCTCAGGAGATTTATTGATAGAAATAAACAATGAACATCGACGCTTCTCCAAGTTAGCATATTTTTTGGACTAAAAATTACTGTGTATTTTTTCGCTGGATCCTTGCCATGATAAAACAACACTTTTCATTGATTGATGTCATCTGCGGATTTCCAAGACACACAGAAGGTGAGGACCCCAAGCTTGTTTTGCCATGCCACATGTTACAAAATAAGGAACTGTTGTCACTAAAACATTGGCAGCATAAAATAGTGCATGGAGATATAACCGTGAGTTTTAACACTTTCAAACGGCACATTGTGTGACCAGACTGATTGAAAATTTCACCATAAAAAACTGATGGGATGCAAATAAACCCACTCCGGCCCGCATACGACCCAGTGTGACTTAAGGGTTTAAAGGAAAAACTTTATGATGCCAATTGGTGTCACTCCAGGTTCAAGGTGTGTCACATAGTTTTTTGTACACTTCTGCATTTTTAAGCAATTATATGTCACTCTGGACACCCTGTGGGCAAACCGGTACAATACCAATGATTTGATTGGAAGACTTTATTAGTTTATAAGTTAGTGAAATTTTATATTCTGTGAAGTATATGTGTACATACTATAAGACAATTGCTTGCTCTGTATTAAAGTAAAAGTGTGATTCTAGAGTTATTCAATATGTATTTTTTTATTTTCCTGGCATAAAATCAGGGAAAATCTGGAGACTTCAACATGCCTACAAAGCATTTCTACTTTGAAAAGGTTTAGGATGGCAGACGGCAAGGCTTCAAACTGGTTCTTCATAATGATGTTCTCAGAATTATTCCTGAGAAATGTCTTTCCCCCAACACAATATAGTAATGGGGTTGCGTGCACTCACACAACCCCATATCCCTGGCTATAATCAAATTTCCATATCTCTCCTCTGCAATGTCAACCTCAATTACAGTTAAATCTTTCAGCATAGCCCATAGCACTGAGCACTGTGCATTAGTCCCAATGTTTATTCTGTAATTTTTATTCCTCATTTGCTTGTAAATGCTGTGAAAAGTTGTGTGGATGAGGCATTGCTTATCTTCTTTCCAAATGGAAGTGAACCCATCAGCCCATACAACACCACACGTTTTGGCAGTGTACCACCCTCTACACCCCCCCCCCCCCACCCCCCCCCCCCCAACCCCACCACAACCACCACCACCCTGCATTCTGGTGGGGGGAGGGGGGGGACTGTTAATACAGAAGGCAGATGCCTTGCACTTAAATTAAATCTGTTTTTGTGTACTGAAGTCCTGCCTGCAGAATTTTGATTGTGCCCCGGTTTCAAAGCGTTCAGCAGGAGGGGTGGGGGCCCTGTGCCTGCTGACACCTGAATTGGTTTTGTGCGGCGCTCCACCAGTCAGGACCAGGTTGGAAAGCTCAGACAATGTTATCCAGGGCTGGGGGTTTATGGCTATAGCCCGTTCCGTTTACGTGTGCGTAAAGCGAGAGTAAAACGCTCACTTTCTGAGTGGAGCAGTTGTGCTTTCCTGACAGGTAAATCAGCATATCGGCTTTCTTCTTGCTCCCCCGCACATCCTTGGCCTTAGCAGTGATTAAAGATGCACTCTCACAAAGGAACAATTAGTTCCCCATGGATAAGAGCACTGTAAAATAACAGTGAGAAGCATTATGTGAATCTGTACGTGTGCATCTGTGTGGGAGGTGTATGGGTGGGTGTGTTTGTGAATGTGGGTGTTTTTTGGGGCGTGTGCAGCAACCAAATCTATGAAAATTCTGTTGTTGTTGTTGTTTGTGTGTGTGTGTGTGTGTTTTTTGTGTGTATGTGCATGTACATGTGTGCGTTTGGATGCGTTTGATATCATGTTAATATTTAAATAAATAGAATGTGTGATATTATGTGGACTTGTAGGGTTAGGGCAGATTCAGAGGTGCTTACTAATTGTCTCACAACAATTTATAAATCATAATATAATTCTAAAGAGATTTTCAATAACATAGTTTGCATATACAGTATTCTGTAATGGTGATGAAATGGAGTTCATCACAGCTGCTGCATTTTAAATGTCAATTGAAGTACAAATTTTGTATATTTTGTCACACTGAAAGGTTTAAGACCTTTTGAGAAAATTAAACATTTAAAAAAAGGGAACCTTAGTAAACGCAAAACACACAATTGTTTCATTTATTTAATGAAAAAGTTATCTAACACCGATATCCCCCATGTGAAAGAGTAATTGCCTCCTTAAATTTACTAACTGGTTGCACCACCTATGGGTTCCAACTCTTATATTATATATATATATATATATATATATTAATGCCAATAGTTTTGTAATGAGATGTTCAACAAGCAAATAAAGGTGTGATGTCCAGGTGTCCACATACTTTTGGAAATGCTGTGTACTGTATGTGGAAGGCCCAGTGGTGACTCAAAATATGTTAAAAAAACAAAAAAACAAAACGCTGTTTCAAAATTCCTTAGCATAACTGTCCATAAAAATGATACATGTACAGGAAATTATAATAAATAAATACCATTTTCAGTTGCTCAGTAATTAGCCTACTTGTAAGTGACCGCATGGCCAATTACAGTATAGCTGTCAGAGAAAAGAGTACTGAAATTTGGCATACCCACACACAAAAATAAGAAAGATAAAGTTGGCAATGTGGAAAACAATCGCCATGAGTTAGCAGATATAAAATTCATTAAACATGAAGAGGAACGGCAATGTATTTGGCAGTAGAAAAAGACAATAAACATCCCTCTTTGTGTGATTGCCTGCCTTAGGTCTAATATAGCACTGCTACCATTGTGCGTGGAGTAAATATAATAAGAATCACATTGGCTTTTGGAACAGCATTATTATCGTGAAAATTCAACACTAATAGAATCAAATGTAATCAAATATAGAGTTACTTTGTTACACACAGTAATGTAAAATGATTCAGCGCAGTTATTAGATATGGCTGTTTCTCGATGGGTGAAAATTATTGTTCAATGTAATTTTCACCCATCAAGATCAATGGATTTTGAACATGGTTTTCTGATGCTATTCGTATTATAACATTTATAGTTTCCTTCCTTGAACTTGAAGAGGGAACACACAGTCTATAGTAACATCAATATTCTCTCCTTTATATTGAGAGTCTGATCATTTTTAAATGCTGAATTTTTTTTTCAATTATGATTTTTATTTAAATTTGGTAACCACAAATCAAACAAACATTGTTATGAAGAACTTTCCTTTAATTGGGAGTCAAAATTATTTATTTAGATTTATATTTTTAGTGAACCCACTGCTGTGACATTCCATTCCACAGTGCAAGCACATCCATGAATGGTTCCTTTGTAGCATCTGTGTATCTAAACTGCAGAAAAAGCCTTTGAAGGGCATATACAGAAAGGGAAGCTGCACTGCTTTCAGAGAGCATTCTGAAGTGTGCAGTGGGGACTACCCCATCTTTTAATGCTTAATTATGTCTGTTGGGGATTAACAAAACATATAAAAAGCACACGTGCATGCATGCACGCACACACACACACACACGCACATACATACACACATGCGTACACGGACACACACACACACACACACACACAAATAAATCTAAACCAATTGTTTACAGAAATACTGAAGGGAAAATGTTACCTTGGCAACAAAACGTGTCTTATTTAAGTATGTATGGTAATTGTGCCTCAGGAGAAAATAAAATAGATTTAGACTTATCACAGCCATGTTTAATTAGATTGAGGGCTCCATCTCGCAAATTCTGATTTATAACAATATGACCCTCTTGAATAATTGATAATTGGACATGGTGAAACAATTCATCTTCTGTTATAATTCACTGATGGTATCAGCAGCTGTCTGATGTTGCAATTCCATGACTAGTGCATTATATGATTGTTTCACATAATTCAGACTTGACTTTATCGTCCTTCAGATAGGGCGTTTGGTGAATGGCTCCCCAACTAAATGCACAGAAATGAAGAACTATGCACACCAACAACAATGCAGAACTTCCAGAAAGAAAGTCCAGAAATGTGCGGACATACAGTTTTTAGATTGCACAGCCAGTCTCTTTTTAGGAGTTGGATAGGCACTGTAATAAAGTGTGAAGGAACACAAACTCTCCTACACTGGAAACACTGATGTTTTCGGCATTGCACAGGAGTTTATTTCAAAGCAGGAGTGGAAAAGGTGCTTGGCACTTGCTTGAAGTTGCTACCTTTGTGTATAATGTCACCATTTTTGAGTTCTGACACGTTAGACACGGGAAGGCTGATTGCAAGGAGAATTGTAATGACTAGTGACAGACAACATGAATAAATAAAAACCATTGCAAAATATTAAAAGTAGGTCTGTTACGTGACACAAGAGCAGAAGGAATGGTCTTATATTTACAGAGATTTGATGTGCTGTGGTATGTGTCATACATTAAATTACATTGCCTCTGTACCTCAGTAGGATACTGCCCAACATATTTTCTCCAGAGGTCAGCATGAGGAAGAATACTTATGTTGATGGACTTAAAACATCAGGCAAACCAGCCGCTGTCATCCTCCTTTTTTGGAGATTGAATTATTACCAGCTGGAGCATGGAAATGTTTCCTCTTTGTCTCCGAGAAATTCCTGCGTCGTTCAGAGGTGTAACTCCTGCTCAGCACGATCTTTCAGTCACCGCAGCCACTTCCCATAGGCAATAAATGTGATATCCTGTCAGAGCACGGTGAAGGATATCTCCGGAATATTCCCTTGCCGTCGCTTGACATTTCTCACCCAGCCCCCTCTCGCTTCTCCTGTCTGCGGGGCAGGTAGTGGAAATGCACATAAATAGCTCAATTGGATTAACCTGTAGGCCGTGTTGCAATCTGCGGTGGGAGGAGAGGTCAGGGTGGCCTATTCTGCGGCTCCCTGAAGTAGAGATGGGATATGTTGCATCGCCGGCCCTCTCCAACCAGAGCATCAGCCCGTTTGAACAAAGAAATGATGTTTGAGAAGGGAGATATGGGGAAGAGGACCTCATCTGCGGTCTAAACTCAAACACAAACATGCTCCTTGACCCGAGTTGCTTGCATAAGCGCTCGACTGTGTGTGGCTACATATGTCGAAATTGAATTTGCACAGACATAATGGGCAGAAGAACTGTAAACTTTCAAGACATCACATTGTACTAGTTTAACCATTGGTTCCAGCTATGGGGCAAAATGTAATCTCATTTATCTGATTATTACAAGATTAGTATTAAGCTCTCAAAATGATGGATCAGCCAAAGGGGGAAAAAAAAACTGGTTCAGACTGTTTTTCTGCTGTGAGGGCAAGCTCTTAGTGCAGATGACTTCTTTGATCCTTTTTAACAATAAAGTATTGGGACTTTACAAGCTTCCTGTTATTGTGTAGGGTGAGAGTGGCTTTCATTCATCTGAACACCTACAGTGTCATGATATTTACCTCCTTTTCCTTTTGCTGCGTGCGTGCGTGGTGCAGCTTATTGTTCGTTGTGTTGGATTGAGTTTAAGGTAAAGGGTGGCACTGGAGATCTACAGTCCTGATGACTCATTCCAAACCCATGCTATTTTAGGTGTCCGAAGATAAAAACCGCACTCCCGTGCATTATGCAGAAGCACGCTGTTACTTCCGCTTCATTTTTTTTGTCCAATCATGCTGTCCAACGGAAAATACCTTGCACATCAATTTATGTTCAGTCAAGAGAGGTATCAGTATGCTGCCTCTTGCGGCTGAAAAATTACATACTGTAGGTATTACCTTGACATTTCATATCAATGCATTGCATGAGAGCGACCATCTTTCATGCAGCCTTTATTGATCCTATGTGTTTTTGGTAAGAGGTGTTTTATCGGCAGAAGCATGGTGGAGAAGTTAATTAACGAGAATCATAACAAGGACATTTCAGGATCAGGTCCCGTGTGGGCCATTGGTGCTGTGCCCTTGATGAAGGCACTTACTGTACACTCAACTGCTTCATAGTACATCTCAATGAATCATATGTTCAATTATACGCAAGAAGCAGTACACAGTATAATGCCATTAGAATTACAACCTGTAAGCTGTGCTATTTACACACAGTTTCTTTTTTTTTTTTTTAAAGACATACTGCAGCCTTACAGGAGCTGAGATGGGCATCTCTTGTGTTCTGATGCACTGTGCTGTTTGCTTGTGAACTCCCGCACTCACGCATCATGAGTTCAGTTTCCCCATCAGCAAGACTTTCACGGTGAATTATAATGATATTTACAATTGTTAGCAGCTTCATTAGGGTGGGCACGGTGGCATAGTGGTTAGCACTGTTGCCTCGCGAAAAGGAGATTCTGAGTTCAAATCTGGGTCCGGGTCTGACCGGATCCTCTCTGCGTGGAGTTTGCATGTTCTCCCCGTGTTCGCGTGGGTTTACTCCGGGCACTCCGGTTTCCTCCCACACTCAAACACATGCATGTTAGGTACGCTCCTGCAGTTGCCCTTGACCAAGGCACTGGCCTCAGAACTGGAGTTGGTCCCCAGGCGCAGCACAGAGAGGCAGCTGCCCACTGCTCCTAAGTAACTAGGATGGTCGAATGGAGAGGACAAATTACCCCACGGGGTTCAATAAAAGTGTATCTTATCTATCTTATCATGCTAAATGTTGTTAATAAACCTAGTATGTGTCTTACGTAACAAGTGCTTATTTTTCTCAATACATATGCCTCAGTGAGGGAAGGGGGAGGCGCATCAGTTTTGTAGGTTTTTTTTTACTTTTATCTTTTATTGCAGTTGTGAAGTAACTACTACCATCCTAGCCAATACTATTATTCATTAGGATTTACTTATTGTATAGTGCGCAATATCTTGAAGTGACACTGGAAGTTTATTCTTGATTTATACTTTGTCACCATTTGATTGCAGTGTAGTATATAAAACGTGATGGGTGAATAGCTGATTTCAATATGTAACTATTTATTCTTCTCCTGGGTGTGGTGCAATGTCATGTGTGTTGTGGAAGTTATGATCACAGTCTAGGCTAACACCCATTTCACTACTTGCTATTAATGTGATCCCAGTAAATTTCATCTGGTCAAATGGGTAAAGGGAAATCTTCCCCGCTGGCCATTTATACCTCTGTAATATGATGGTGTAAGTCACTCATGCTCTACTGATTGCATATGTCCACCATGTTCTTGTCCCCTTTTTTATTCATTCTTGTCATCGTTTTTAGTAGAAGATGAAATAAAAGTATTTTATTTTATTACCTTTACACCTTCCCTCTGTTTCTTCCATTTAGTTGGGGTGTACTTGTGTGGGCTTTTTTGTTTACAAGTGTTTAGTAGGGTTATCCTGTCCCTTTCTAGTGGGAGTGGCAAAGTCAAATTTTCTCCATCTGTAGATGGGTCCACACACATATGGAAAATGTATTCATTTGAAAGTGCTTTTAGGGAACTAAACTTGTAAGCACTAAGGTGAAATTTTTAATCTTTATTCCTGCGATTGTGCCTGACCTGAATTTCTCTGGATGTTAGAAGTTAATGTCACTCTGGATAAAATCATCTTCAAAGCATATAATCATAATGTGACATTTGCTCTGTGCAGTGAACTTTAAGTCAAATCATGTGAAAATTTAAAAATCTGTTTTTGTATTTTTCTATTCTTGTTGGTTACTCTGGGTTGAATGGATCATCTCTGGCCGCTGGTCCCCTGCCCATATGGACTATGAGGTCAGTGCTCCTGTATCCACGATAAGGCTTAAGAGAAGAAAAGCATTCCCAGCCTAGAGTAGAAAGAAAGACAAGCCTATCTGGCCTTTGCTCAACCAATGTTTCATAGACAACTGAGAATAAACCTGTGTTGTGTGAAGTCCACTAGAACCTTGGAAGCTAGAGTTGGGTTATTTATGACTTCCCATTCTTAACACACATATTACCAAGTATGCAAGGATAGCAGCCTTAATGTAATTTATTAATCTTCTAAATTTTGTGACCAAGAGCTACTGAAAAATTAGTCAGGAACAAATAAATTGGTCGTCTACAACTTGAGAAATGTGTTTGAAGTAAACTTGGCAGATATCGCAAATAGTGCATGAAAAAGGTGATGATGGAACAAAGCAGTAATAAATGGTTATAAATTAATTAAGCTGTTATTCATTCATGAAAATTGTATTAATTAAACAATGTATTAATGTGAAAAAAATGTTCATAAAATTGCATGTGCATTCAGCAACCTTAACAGCAATTGGTGTGCAGAATTGTTTTGTCTTGAAGCTGGTGAACTGGTAAAGAGCTTCAGTTAATAAAAATTCTAAAATTCATGACAAGCTGAACATGTACCCAACAGTGGACATCCACATTTTGTAGTTTTTGACATTATATTTATCTCTTTGCCACCTCAGAATGAGCATTGTTAACTGTAGAATGAAATCCAGCAGGCAGAGATCGGAAATGTCTTTGTGTTCTCTGCAATGTTCAGAAGGTTATAATTTCAACTGAAATAGATCACCATGGCCATTTGGACCTATTGATATCAAATATATGAATGTTGAGAGTGTCCTTGGTGTGTTAATGAGTTTTGAGGTAGAATAGAAAAATAGCTTGGCCTTTTTTCTTCATTGCTTGATTTATTTCTGTGCATACATCCAAATATCTAGCTGTGCTCTTAAATGACATACTGTCCTTCAGCAGGATATGAAGGGTCACAGATGAATGGTAGCCTAAATGTATTTCTGCCGAGAAACTTACATTGTTTAATTTAACAGAGGTTTGGAATACAAGTTCTATCAATGTTCATTATGGCTATTTGAATTCAAATTTTATTCATATTCCACATGGGCTGCAGTATTAACAAAACATTGTGTGCAGTACTGCTTGGTCATGACATAAAGCACATAATGGGAGAGGTGGAGGAAAGGTGCAGATATAAATAAAAAGAGCTTGAAATGAACAGAAAAAAACAAGTACTCTGATTCATCAATATAGTATTCTATATTTGAGCTGGGTATTTTGCCCACAGTACATGACAAACTGAGCCCTGGGAGCCTTGCAGAGTTTGGCTGTCCTGCCCAGGCATACTCCAGCAGCGTGTTCCTCTGATTTAAAACATGTCTTCCAAGAGATGCGGATCTCAGAGCGAAATGCAGTCTCCCTTACCTGGAGTTATCTTAGACAAGAGGCTTCAAATTTTTGCTAACACAAGTCGGCAAGGGAATCAGGAATTTTCTATTTCTGGGGCCTGTCTTGAAAAGCCTCAGTCATGGAGATTGAGGAAATAATTTTGAATAGATTTGACAAAATAATTTGAAAAAGATTTTTAAGAAAAAATAAAAATACTGACTGGTTCAAATTCAAGAAGCAGAACAAATATGAAATTTTCATTAGGGGTTCATCCATGCATATATTTGATGCTGTTAAAATGTCAGTTCAGCCATGCACACTGTATTCAGAAACTGTTGCTTTGGATGCCATTTTAATACATAACTTTAATAGATGACTAAAATGAAAGCTAATTTCTGCAAATGAAACCTTGTTTCCCTTACCTGATACCATTATCATAATCTTTAGCACCATCATCATTATTGATATTTTTGCAGTCATCACAATGCTTATAACCATCTCCATCGCTACCGTCTTCTTCATCCTCATCACCACCTTCAAGATCATGATCATCATCGTCATTACCATCATAATCATTGCTGCCTGCTCCCATACGTCTGCATTATCCCTGGTTCCCATTAGGCCCTAAGTGACAACCCATGCATGTGTGCTGCCTTTCTGCAGTGTCAAAACCAACATTACTCCACTTCACTCTGACACCCGGCCCCTCTTTTATTGTGGCGCATTTGATTACTTGGGTTCATTTAGTGCAGAGGGTTTGTTTTTGCTTCACCAAGGACTTTGATGATTGAGGAGACAGCTGTTCCCCTGATGAGAGCCTTTGAAGAACAAGGGGAGACAGAGAAATAAATGAATTAATACCACAGGCACGAACAGGAAAAAAAGAGCTTTTGTAGTCTACATAGCACACAACAGGTACGTGAAGTGAAAGGCTGCTTTCAAAAAAAAATAAAATAAAAAAATTTCGCAATGATAATTTCTCATCATTCAGGCCCTGTTACTGTGCAACCTTAGTCAGATTTTCCCCGTCTGCAGAATGGGTCGTGACACTGCTAACCTATTTTGATCCTCTATGAATATGTATTCAAAGGTTTTTGAAGAAAAAAGGTTTTGAGAAGAAAAAAAACAAAAACTTTTGTGTATCGATGGTGCAATAGGTGAAGTTTTGAAATATTGTAATTTTTTACTGTTTCAGTTCAATACAGAACAAGAGCTGTTTGAAAAAGGGCTTTACTGCGTTGTGCTGTTTGAAGTAATTATATTGGGTGGGGTGTGGTGGTGGGTGCAATATTAGCGAAAACAGGAAAAATGTATCGGTGCACAGTATCTAAACCAAATTTGAGGGAACTGCCTTGGTAATATCTAGGCTTACTAAAATACATGTGTAGCCAGGGAAATTAAAATTTTGAATTAGAATTTTTAGCATAATTTTATATACATTTATTTTCATGTAATTATACAAATATGCAACACATTGCATTGCAATATCACCATTGGCTCACCCTTTCTCACCTATGCAGGTATAAGCTGCATGCCGGATGTGGATGATGCCGCACACCAATTTGGGGGGGGGGGGGGGGAGTGGGGGTGGGATTTGTTTTAATCAAGCGGTACCTAATCCTGGAACGGGCTGCAGTCAGACCCCACTGGATTATCTGTGCCATTTGGGTCTGTGTCTGTGTGTGAGTGAGTGTGATGGATGCTGCCCTTCTTTACCACTAGAAGAAGGACACTGGTAAACACTGCTGTCAATCTTACGTTTTTGTGCTCTTTGTGTCTCAGTCATTTGCCTGTAAATTGTGTGGACCAAAGATGTCAAGCTCAAATCCTCGAGTTCTGCAGTGTTTGCATGTTTTTGAGGTTTTGTTTTGTAAAGCAATGGGTTTAGACCTTGGAAACAAGGTTTGTGGACTCTTTAACCAACCAATGACTTAATTTATACACTTTGTTGCCAAACCACACCAAAACCAGTTCTTGCCCCTCGTATAGACTGTCTGAAATATCTGGTGCACAGTATGCCACAGCTTGTTTCCCTTTTAAATGAACGATAGAAAAAGTAACCCAAGTACCTTCAGTTATAAATCATAAGCTGAGCCTGCATTTTTTAAACACACAACAACCCCTCTTCTTGTTCAAGAGCTTTTGACATGCTATTTTTCTTCTCTCCTTTGTGTGTGTCTCTCTTTAATTCAGCTGTAGATAAACAGGAAAGATAAATACTAGTAGTTACATATCTTCAGTCAAACAATAAATAATTAAGCTGTTGAGAGAAGTAGAGGAGAGGGGAGGGAGAGAGTGTGAAAGGAAGCAAGGGTGAAGAGGGAGTGGGGGAACTGTACAGAGGAGGAGAATATGTTTCCAGAAGGGAAAGAGAAAGAGAACTTTCACAGATTTGCAATGAAGGCTTTCTTTACTGTGTTTCTGCAATGGCACCCTGACCACTGTGGCTAAGTGTCTCAGTCAGCCTTATAAAATAGTCCTCTGTCATCTCCTAATTATCTCATACATCATTTGAAGCATCTGGAAGACGTGTAGTGGGTAAATACAAAAGGTTCCAACCTGAGCAAAAGAAAAGTGTTCATCTGCTCTCTGTTGAAGAAATAAATTTATTTTACTGTCAGAACAAATATGGCATTTAAAAAAAAAATACCTACGTCAAACTTACAAGGAAAATTGAGAAATAGAATATTTGTGAATCTGTGATGTATGATTACACTAGGGACACTAGTCTTCCATTAAATAAATGAGTTAATTGATGGTTAATTGTCCATTACACAAGCTCAAGGGAGACACTCTCCTTTATGAGAATCCAATAATGACCACTGAATGAGGGTCAGTTGGAGGTACATTCTGGGAGATAGCCACCATGGAATGTTTCATCATGCTACTCTCGAAAGACAAACTGCACAACATTAGCTGATTAATGGAGAATGAAGAGTGCTGTATAATGGTGGCCGTATTTTTTTCTTGACACAGTTATTTTGGCTGTATGGTGTTCTAAAAGGGTTATATTGCTCATACCTCTCCCAGCTAAACAGTTTACTTGAAGAACGTCTAACCCCATATTTCAAAGAAGACATTAAACCAAGGTCCTGACTCGCAGTGGACATTAAAGATCAGCGGTAATTATTGAAAAGATTATGGGGCTTCACCCTGGTGCTCTGGCCAAATTCTCAATTATACTATCTCAGTCCGACCGCTTAATGATCCCATATTCAACTGGCAAATTAATTCTTGCATTTAAACAGCAATTTGTTGGGTTCAATAAGCAAAATGTTCGATAATGTATCACACAGGTGCCTATTGGTCAGCTGTACCTCAACCTCTAATTACGGACTTCACCTCTTGGCAGCACTGTTGCAAAACAGTTCACCTGTTGAACCCAATGCTGACGTGAACCTAGTGACATAAAGCTAGTCACGGTGAGTTTTACGTATTGGTAGGTGATGAGAGTCTCAAGTTTAAACTCAGTGCTGTCCGAAATTCTTATAAGTGCCTCTGATTAATTAGTATTATTATCATTATTATTATTATTACTGTTAATATTTTACAAGACACTTATAAAGTGCAGGTAACATATTAAGGTTACAAACAACAAGCCCCCCCCCAACCCCCCATTCCAAAAACAAACAAAAAAAGTTTTCTTTTAAATCATTTTTCATATTCTGTGAATAGGTTTAATGAGTGATGCGGAGACTAACTGGATATGTTCAACTGTCAACTGTTACTTATACATTTATGAAACTTCTCATTATGTAAAATATTTTGTTTTCATGAATATCGGCTGAAGCTTGAAAATGCGCTGTCCATCCCCACAGAAAAATCACTGTGACGTTCCATTCATCTTTCTTTTTGGACAGCATGGCATTCAGTACAGGAAAATTGCAGAATGTCATCTTCAAATTTGTTAAAGCCTATTGAAGCCATCATCAGTTAGTATCTTTTTGTGTCTTTTTTGTTGTTTTCTGTCATTACTCAATTGTGTTTTAAATGTTTTATGACAGAATCCTTTTGAATTTAGTAAAATGTGAACTATAACAGTACACAATTAAACCTATATGGTTTATAGAATACCCAGCATTACCACCAACACATTTCTTTTTATGTCACTGAATACTTTCATTGATGAATGCCTTGGCAAATTGACAGTATATTTGTTTTTCAGGCTTTTCAACTAAAAACCAGGCAAAATTGCCCTCCTCTCCTGATCCTTACAAAAAATTTCTACTACATCTATTTTGGCAGGATAATTCTATTTTTGCCTAATACAAAGTAAACACCTTGTTTTCTGAAACCTCAAAGAAGATGCACAGTCATGCTCCAGCTATGTGTTGAGAGTTTGAATAAATCTCTTTGGTTCTCGTGAGATTATGGTTTGTAGGGATATATTCTCATATTTCCAGCCAGTCTGGAAGAAGGTCCACAATTACACATCCATAAGGGCTGAGCTGCAGTAATGAACTGAAAAGTAATGAACAGAAAATAAGCAAAGTTAGAGATGATTAGTATATACAAAGCGGCTATCACACAAGTGACAAGTGACAGATGAGGCCTATCCATTAATTAAGTGTATAACATCCTGGCCTACGTAGGGCCATGTATTCACTGGCAAATCTGACTGGAGCTACACTGACCGACCCTTTCAGAAATAGTATATGCAGCATTCATGTGCTAATGTGTGGATTTTTTATGTACTGAGAAGTATATTTCACAGCAATGTGAGCTGCACTGATTTGTATACTTGCCAATATTTGCCAATTTAGAAGTGTTGCAATCTCTTGACAATGTTTTGGTTTGCTTTATTTAAATTATATTCCATTTCTGCATGAGAAGACAGGTCAACTTGCTGATGTTTCATGGGCAATGGTGTCTAAGGTGATGGCACTCAGTGGAAGTAGTTCATCCGCAAAAAGAGGTAGAAATGCATACTTTGGCGACATGCATGTCTGTGGAATAATTAAAATCACAAGGTGAAACAGGTGAGCACCCCCCGCCAACACACACACACACAATAATGTGGAATCTCCATGCCAGAATAACCAAGAAATCAAAAAGCAATCACCTATTCACAATCGATTGAATCATCATGAGAAGTGTTTAGCACTGCCTAGGGAGTAAAAATTGATACGGTCATAAAATCAGCCCACTTCTTGAAAGAGGATGTAAATGAATGATCACTAGTCTTCTTTTTCTCCTTCTGTTTCTTTCTGTTGTTTTCTTGCCTCTATTTATTCAGAAGTTCATTAATCTAACATATCAATGGGATCTTATACAAAGGTAAGCACACAATGTTCATGTTTCTATTTGCTATTGGCATGTGCATGAAAAATATCAGTAATATTCCCATTTCTCATTTCTGCAATGGGGAATATCGCTTTTGCCAATTCCTTGATCTAGTAATTAAATGGAAGGAGACAAGTACATAAAACAAGAAGAACTGGATTGGGGTTGTGGGAATAGCAGGAGTTGGTAGAATTGGGAATATGCTTGTGCGAGTTTTTCATGTGTCTATATGTGTGCGGACGTACATTAGCTCTCAGGCAATTTGGTCGTGTCTCTGGGACCTCTGAGAGTCACGCCCGCCAGCTGGAAGATAAATAATGAGTAATGAAATCTTCCTGCCCCAGCCTTGCTTCAGCCAGATCCAGTCAGCGGCTAACAGTGACTCCAAGGGCCCACTCCTGAAAAAGGAGCCTTTAATTAAATTAAGCGTGAGGTGGCCGAGTGATTTGTGTGCCACCTCGCCTCTCCAGCCATACACAGCCTGAGCGCAAGGGAGCCAGACACAGGGTACAAATGGACCAGCCTGGCTGCCTACTCTTTCTTTTTCCTTTGTTCTTAGACCCGCGCCGCCTGGCTTTCCACCACCTGTGAATTTTGCTCGTCTCGTCAACACCCTCTCCCCCCCCCCCCCCCCAAAAAAAAAAAGAAAGAAACATTTCCTATCCCCTCCAGTGCTGTCTCTCCTGGGCTAATTTGTGCTTTCCATTGTCAATGCCTTGTGTTCCTGCCCTTTATGAAGACATTAACATACCTTTGATTCTTTTCTTTCCACCTCCACTCCATTATGCATGCGCCTTCATTTTCCCCTATTATCTTAGTCCTAGTCAGCAATTAGCAAGGTTCGTATAAGTATTACTCCTGATAAAATTATTTTTTAAGAGACACTTTGAAATGCAGATGAAGGACAGTGCAGTTGCTGCAGGGGAGGAGGGACCTCGATCGCACGGGTTTGTTTTATTAATAATTTTTTTTTGCCAGGTGACATATCCAGATGACAGAAGGTGGAGCCGAACGCTAGCTGGGGAAATGGCACACACCAGGTAAACAGGGCCCCCGCCCCAGATCAGGCTTATTAGCACCGATCCATTGTCTTTGCTCAGGGCCTGCTTGCTTCATCTGCCATTCTTTTCTTTCAGCTTCCTGTTTGCGTAATGTAATTATTTACCGCTCATTAATTTTCAAAGGAAATTGCTTCTGTCAAAGTTTTCATAATGCAATTGTCAGTTTTGTGTGGGGGTAAAAAATGAAAACGAAGAAGAAGAAGAAAAAAAAAAAAGCTCCTCAAATAGCAATAAACGGAGGACGCAATTACGGCTGCTCCTCGGCCCTTTGCGCTGATATGGAAGCAGCGTGATGGGGGATCATTACTCAAGCTACCACGAGGGACAGGGGGGCGCGGCGCCCACGGGGGAGGGGCTGCGATCAGGCCTATGGAATGATGGATTTAAATGCCTATACAATTGAATTGGGAGGGAGGGGGAGAGGCGGGGTCATGGGCAGATTAACCAGGTCTCTGGGGCTTACCTGAACTAAAATAGGACACTCCTCATTTCCAGTCCTCCAAGCCTGCTGGGTTGCTGGGGTGTGGAGGGTGGCAGGTTGAGGGAGGGGTGGGGGAGTGTAAATTGCGAAGGTTATTCTGCAGTTGAAGGTGGCATTAGTCTGACAATCAAAATATAATGCATGACTCCCTCAGCATTCATCCTACTTTAATCATTGTAAGCTCATTAATTAAGCCACAAGGAGCTTGATGGCATTTTTTATTTATTTATTTTTCTCACCACTGACATAAATCTGAACACGTTGAGCCTTCTGCGTGAACAATAGTCCTGCTGATCTCTGAGTACTTATTAATTACCCAGCAAATGAATCACTCCTGGTCAATTGCTTTAATCCCCACGGTGACTGGGGGCCCCGTAAACTGTTGGCCCTTCCATTCTGGCTCTGCACCGATTTTAAAGGAGGATTTTTAAAGGCCTGTCGAGTGTGGGAAACCATACAAATATCAGATTCACAGATTTAGCCAAATATTTTACTCTCTCATAGTCATGCATAAGGAAAAAGGTAACATATGTAGCTCATAAAGCTTTTATATCGAATAAAATAGTGGGGAGAGAGAGAGAGAAATCATAACTCCATCAAAATTATGGTAAGCTTTTTGTTCTCTGTACATTTTCCCAGTTGTACCCCTTTCAGTAAGCAGTGAACAAACACACACATAAAACTGTATCTTTGTGCCAGTGCCGCATGATTAATTGTCCCCTATTCACAGAGTTTAAAGCAGAGCCAAAACACACAGAACTTCTATCACACAGCCTCCTCAGTGATCCTGCCATCTTTACTGTCCTTACCTCAGGCTCGGCAACACCTGATGCTGCGATTGTGGTGATCGCATCCTCCCCCATATCTTTGAACTGAACCCCTCATGTGTTCAAACAACATTTGCACTTCCTCACCTGTCCAATTACCTCTGTATTGCATTCACATGTACCGCTGTAGTGCATTCTGCAGTGGAAACAGATGCATATTATTTGGCCAAATCCTGTTGGACCCTGTGCTCAACCAATGGTCTCACGAGAGACCTCCATATACAGAGTAAGCATTATTTCCATCATCTTACATTACATTACATTTATTTGGCAGACGCTTTTATCCAAAGCAACGTACAAAAAGTGCATTTCATGGTCATAGACAACTAATAAACACAGGTTCAATAAGATACAATACTTATTTTGTACAGCTATTTCTAGCCAAGAACACAGTTTAATTCACACAGTGAACACTATTCTGACCTAACCTCTGCAAAGCCAACTAGGCAGAAGAATAAGCTACAGTATTAGGACAAATACAAATTACCAAAAAGTCTGTACTTTAGTGTTAACTACAAGTTTACAGATGGTAGCAGGAGGTTCCAGAGGTGCCTGCATTAGCATCCTGGCTATAGCAATTCTCCCACACCCATGAATATTTCTAATGAGCCAGCAAATCAGAGCACTATGCTCTTCAGCAATGTAATAGGGGGAAATTCTAATGTCAACCATGTGTAAGTTAACATCTGGGTAAAGTATGGAGTTATCCATCTGCAGCATCATTCAATTTGACTTTAGAATTCTGACTTGAACACACAGTCTGATCAGAAAAGTGGGTGGCCTCTACATTGTGCAAGAACAACTAGCACCATACATATTGCCGGCAGAAGCTAAAGTTGTTAATATGCTATATAGTTGTTTTCATTGCACCTACAGATTCTACTATATAGAGAAATGTAAGAAGCAACAACAAGAAGACACAGCAGGAAGATATTATAAATCTGGACTGCTACACTCAGGTGAGAAGCTGCAGTTCAGCAGAACATTTATCTCAGTTGCTCTAGTAATGAAATCAAGCTGACTAAATAGGTTAGTGAGTACTATGTCAATTTGGCAACAGTGTCATTTATGCTGTGTGCCTTGTCATCTTGTATGCAAATGTACAACTGTAACTGAGTAAATTAATGCTTTCAAATAATAATAATAATAATAATAATACAAACCTATCCAGACAAATGGTGTCCCATTAATGTACTGTACGCTTCTGGGTCAAATAAATATTAGCCAAATAAGTACTATAGTATCATTTTTTCTACAATGTAAAATAATAATAATAATAATTGGTATTATTATTATTATTATTATTATTATTATTATTATTATTATTATTAAGAAGTAGAAGTTACTGAGATAGAGATGGTTCCCAGGAAGAGGACAGCTTTGGCATTTCTCTTTTTACCTAATGACAGATAAATTGCTTATAACAGATTGCAAGGTGTTAGAGTCATCTATTCCAGAATAGATGCACCAATAGGCTATCAATTAAAGAGACCTAATTTGTTCAGTTTCAGTGTTGTCAGTTTAGTGTCAATGCAGACCAGTACATGGTGATATGGCATTGTAATAATCTTTGCATCAGCACTACAAGGGAAGGGCAAATCATGAGGTGAAGACATGCTCTATAGTAAACCTATACAGTTTAATCAAACCATGTCATACATTGCAGTCTTGATTTAATTAGTTACTTGTTATTCTTTAAGATTTTCTGTTAATCTATTCACACAATGGGCTGATGGTCTCCGAATAAGTTCTAGGTGGCCGTGCCCCCAAAATGCCAGAAACAGTTTAGCAATGATTTTCCTTTGAAGTAGGACTGTTAAGTAATAGTAAAATGTAGTTCTCTATACTGTTGCTTCATTTAGAACTATCATTATTGCCACTAAGGTATACCCATGCAAGTCGCGCTGTGAAAAACCTCACAATACAATATTCCTCGAAATAGATTTAATTCCACAGGTTCCCTAATGACCTGACCAAAATGAGCTAAGTAGTGATAGTGTACAGTACAGTGCAGTACTGTATCTATAATGAAGTATGTATGCATAGGCAGCAGACATCTGTGCTTTTCTTTCTCTCCAAATAGTGCATATGCATTACACATAGTGTAGCGATGTAGACAAACCTTTCAGAACTAAATAAATTGAATGAATGAATAAATAAATACATAAATAAATAAATAAATAAATAAATAAATAAATAAATAAATAAATAAATAATTTTCACTGATAATAGTCTTGGCACAGAAGCTTGGCACGCTAGTGATGCGTATCTCCAGCTTATCTTTCTGGGTAATTTTCTTGTCTATCAAAGTGCGGCTGCTCTTTATCCCTTCTCTTTTTCTATCTCTCGCTCTCTCTCTCTCTTGCTCTCAGCTTCTCTGCAAATTGTTGCGTTTGGTTGATGACAACTGCCTGTCTCAGTAAGGTGATTTATCATTTCCACTTCCTAGTGGTGGCAAGGCCTCATTGAAATGAACCACCGACCAATCCTTCTGGTGCCATGGTGTACAGTTGTAATCAACAACAACAACGCATCAGGTCACAGGCAATTTACCTTGTTAGAAGAAAAGATCATGTATTTGCATGCATGAGTTATATTTTAAGAATTTAGCAGGCACTTGTATCTGGAGTGACGTGACCAGTTTTGATACAAGTCATTTATACAGCTGGATATATACTGAAGCAGGACAAGAACCATGCTCACAGTATAATGGAAGTGCCCCGCATAGGAATCAAAAGAGTTGATCATCCTAGTTGACAAATCAGGAAGTTCTGTCTGATATGAACTTGTAGAATTAAAAATGGTACTTTACTGGAAATACTTGAAAAAGTGTTAAAATGTCTCCATTAGGTTTGAACCAGGGAATATAAGAAAGGAGGCTAACTATGCTCCAGTCAGTTAAAATGGACATACATCACCACATTACACAGAAACACACATATACAAATATGCTTGTGCTGCTGATGACTTACAGTGACTTACTGTTCTCAGAACTACAACATGCAAGAAAGGAAGAGAAGTAAATAAAATCTATATCCAAAGTCAAAAAGAATGTTACAAAAAAGCAAAAATTACAAATATAAAATAAATCCCCATTTGTGATGATGTCGGGTAGTGCAGTCGGTAGCAGTGTCACCTCACAGCAAGAAGGTCCTGCGTTAAGTTACAAGTATTTCAATATGCTGAATTGTTGTGTACCATTAAACTGGGCCATATTTAAAATAACAAAAGCAAAAAATGTAAATAAAGATAAAACATTGTAAAAAAAAAAAAAGTAATAGTAAAAAATGCCCTGGTAAGAAAGTGATTTATAGTACAAATTCATGGTAGAAGTACTATTGAGTGAGATGATTTGTGACGTGCTCAGTAAAGTGGTCACATGACAAGGTAAACTCAAGAAAGAAAAAAATCTATTAGTGTTTCCCAGATAAAGAAGCATACTAAGCTGCAGTGCCTCATCAGCCCTTCCCTTCCATCGACTCTCTGATAAATACCATAAGCACTTGATTCTGGGCAAAGCTGCAGCGTTTAATCCATGGCTATTTAAAACCTACTGCTGTTACTAAGGCACTCATTTGACATGTAATTGTTGCTTGACTGTGACATCAAATTGCAAAATTAAACCCATCCATTATGAACAACAGGGAAGATTTCTCCTACTTTGGTCACACTTTGCACTCTCTCTGTCTTTCTCTCTTGCTCTCTCTCTTTCTCCTCTCTATCTATCTCTCAGTTTAAGTTGCAGGTAATGCTAGCATGGGTCAGAGTTGCCATATTGACTGAGTCATCACTGGCTCTGTACCAGTATGGATCTGTAGCAGAAAATTGTCCAACTGAGCAACTCTCTGCCTTGGTCACAGAACCATTAAAATATGATAATGATATTGGTGATAATGATAAAGATGACAATGGTGATGATGATGATGATGATGATGATGATGATGATGATCATTATTATTATTATTTTATTATTATTATTATTATTATTATTATTATTATTATTATTATAATAATAATAATAAAAATAACAATAATAACAATAATAATAACAATAATAACAATAACAATAATAATAACAATAATAACAATAACAATAATAACAATAACAATAATAATAACAATAATATAACAATAACAATAATAATAACAATAATATAACAATAATAAAATAATAATAACAATAATAACAATAATAATAACAATAATTATAATAATAATAATATTAATAACAACAACAATAATAATAACAATAACAATAACACTAATAATAATAATAATAAAAATAACAATAATAACAATAATAATAACAATAATAACAATAACAATAATAATAACAATAATAACAATAACAATAATAACAATAACAATAATATAACAATAACAATAATAATAACAATAATATAACAATAATAAAATAATAATAACAATAATAACAATAATAATAACAATAATTATAATAATAATAATATTAATAACAATAACAATAATAATAACAATAACAATAACACTAATAAAAATAATAATAAAAATAACAATAATAACAATAATAATAACAATAATAACAATAACAATAATAACAATAACAATAATAATAACAATAATATAACAATAATAAAATAATAATAACAATAATAACAATAATAATAACAATAATTATAATAATAATAATATTAATAACAATAACAATAATAATAACAATAACAATAACACTAATAATAATAATAATAAAAATAACAATAATAACAATAATAATAACAATAATAACAATAACAATAATAATAACAATAATAACAATAACAATAATAATAACAATAATATAACAATAACAATAATAATAACAATAATATAACAATAATAAAATATTAATAACAATAATAACAATAATAATAACAATAATGATAATAATAATAATATTAATAACAATAATAATAACAATAACAATAACACTAATAATAATAATAATAACAATAATAACAATAATAATAACAATAATAATAACAATAATAATAATAACAATAATAACGATAATAACAATAATAACAATAATAACAATAATAATAATAATAATAATAACAATAATAATAATAACAATAACAATAATAATAATAATAATAATAACAATAATAATAATAATAATGACTAGACCATTCGTGCAGAAATTGTGAAGTGTGCTTGCTGCCAATGCAAAGTCGACTTGATGCGGAACAGAGCTTTATACATTATGTAAATATTATTGTTACAAAAGTATTTAGTATTATTTTGTTGGAAGAAGACGACGTATTTCAGGATTTGTATGATAGGTAGTTGATATGGTGTTCTAGGCAGTTGCTAGGGTGTTGCTAGGTCGTTGATATTGTGTTCTAGGCAGTTGCTAAGGTGTTCTCGTGGTTGCTAGTGTGTTGCTAGGTGGTTGCTATGGACATCTAGGTGGTTGCCAGGGTGTTGCTAGGTAGTTGATATGGTGTTCTAGGCAGGTTTCGAGGCTGTTGCTAGGTGGTTGCTATGGAGTTCTAGGTGATTGCTAGGGTGTTGTAGGCGGTTGCTAGGGTGTTCTAGGAGTTTGCTACAGCTAGGGTAAAGGTTAGGGTTATAGCTAGGGCTCGGGTTAGGGTTAGGGTTGGGGTTACAGATAGGGTTAGGGTTTGGGTTACAGCTAGGGTTAGGGTTAGGGTTAGTGTTAAAGCTAGGGTTAGGGTTTGGGTTACAGCGATGGTTAGGGTTGGGGTTACAGCTGAAAACCTAACCCTAACCCGAGCTGAAACTATAACCCTAAAGCAAACCCTAACTGTAACCCTAACCCTAGCTCTAACCCTAACCCTAACCCTAGATGTAACCCTAACCCTAGCTATAACTCTAACCCTAACCGTAGCTGTAACCCTGACCCTAGCCCTAACCCTTGCAGTAACTTGAACCCAAACCTGTAACCCTAGCTGTAAGCCTAACCCTAACCCAAAATGTAAGCCAAAAGCTGAACCTAGCTGTAACCCAAACACTAACTGTAACCATAACTGTAACCCAAACCTCTAACCCTAACCCTACCTGTAACCGTAACCCTAACCCTAGCTGGAGCCAAATCCCTAACCCAAACCCCAACCCTAGCTGTAACCCTAACCCTAGCTCTAACCCTAACCCTGACCCTAACCCTAGCTGGAGCCCAATCCCTAACACTAACTGTAACCCCAACCCTAACCCTAACCCTAGCTGTAAGCTTAACCCTATCCCTAGCTGTAACCCTAACCCTAGCTGTAACCATAAGCCAAACCCTAACCCTCGCTGTAACCCTAACCCTAGCTGGTGCCCTAACCCTAACCCTAGCTGGAACACTAACCCTAACCCTATCTGTAACCCTAACCCTAACCCTAGCTGGAACCCTAACCCTAACCCTAGCTCTAATCCTAACCCTAGCTCTAACCCTAACCCTAACCCTAGCTCTAACCCTAACCCTAACTCTAACTCTAACTCTAACTCCAACCCTAACCACAATCCTAACCCTAACCCTAACCCACCCTAACCCTAACCCTAACCCTAACCCTAACCCTAACCCACCCTAACCCTAACCCTAACCCTAGCCGTAAACCTAACCCTAACCCTAGCTGTAACCCTAACCCTAACCCTTACCTTAACCCCAACCCCAAATCCAACCCTAACCCTAGCCCTAACCCTAACCCTAGCTCTAACCCTAACCCTAACCCTAGCTCTAACCCTAACCCTAACCCTAGCTCTAACCCTAACGCTAACCCTAACCCTAGCTCTAACCCTAACCCTAACCCTAGCTCTAACCCTAACTCTAACCCTAACCCTAACCCTAACCCTAGCTCTAACCCTAACCCTAACCCTAGCTCTAACCCTAACCCTAACCCTAGCTCTAACCCTAACCCTAACCCTAACCCTAACCCACCCTAACCCTAATCCTAACCCTAGCCGTAAACCTAACCCTAACCCTAGCCGTAACCCTAACCCTAACCCTTACCTTAACCCCAAATCCAACCCTAACCCTAGCCCTAACCCTAACCCTAACCCTAACCCTCAGCCTCATAGCAGCAGGCTAGTACAGTAACCCTAACCCTAACCCTAACCGTTACCTTAACCCCAACCCCAACCCCAACCCTAACCCTAGCCATAACCCTAACCCCAATCTTAACCCTAACCATAATCAAAGCTGTAAAATTAAAGCTAACCCTAACTCTAACCCTAACCCTAACCCTAGCTCAAACCCTAACCCTAACTCTAACCCTAGCTCTAACCCCAACCCTAACCCTAACCCTAACCCTAGCTCTAACCCTAGCCCTAGCCCTAACCCGAGCTCTAACCCTAACCTTAGTGCTAACCCTAACCCTAACCCTAGCTCTAACCCTTGCTCTAGCCCTAACCCTAACCCAAGCCCTAACCCTAACCCTAGCTCTAACCCTAGCCCTAACCCTAACCCTAACCCTAGCTCTAACCCTAACCCTAACCCTAGCTCTAACCCTAACCCTAACCCTAACCCTAGCTCTAACCCTAACCCTAACCCTAACCCTAGCTCTAACCCTAACCCTAACTCTAACCCTAGCTCTAACCCTAACCCTAGCCCTAACCCTAACCCTAACTCTAACCCTAGCTCTAACCCTAACCCTAACCCTAACCCTAGCTCTAACCCTAACCCTAACCCTAGCCCTAACCCTAACCCTAATGCTAACCCTAACCCAAGCCCTAACCCAAGCCATAACCCTAACCCTAGCCCTAACCCTAGCTCTAACGCTAACCCTAACCATTCCCCTAGCTCTAACCCTAACCCTTCCCCTAGCTCTAACCCTAACCCTAACCCTAGCTCTAACCCTAACCCTAATCCTAACCCTAGCTCTAACCCTAACCCTAACCCTAGCTCTAACCCTAGCTCTAACCCTAACCCTAACCCTAGCTCTAACCCTAACCCTAGCTCTAACCCTAACCCTAACCCTAACCCTAGCTCTAACCCTAACCCTAACCCTAGCTCTAACCCTAACCCTAACCCTAGCTCTAAACCTAACCCTAACCCTAACCCTAGCTCTAACCCTAACCCTAACCCTTGCTCTAACCCTAACCCTAACCCTAGCTCTAACCCTAACCCTAACCCTAACTCTAACCCTAACCCTAACCCTAACTCTAGCTCTAACTGTAACCCTAACCCTAACCCTAGCCCTAGCTCTAACCCTAATCCTAACCCTAACCCTAGCTCTAACCCTAACCCTAACCCTAGCTCTAACCCTAACCCTAGCTCTAACCCTAACCCTAACCCTAACCCTAGCTCTAACCCTAACCCTAACCCTAGCTCTAACCCTAACCCTAACCCTAACTCTAACCCTAACCCTAACCCTAACCCTAACTCCAACCCTAACCACAATCCTAACCCTAACCCTAACCCTAACCCTAACCCACCCTAACCCTAACCCTAACCCTAACCCTAACCCACCCTAACCCTAACCCTAACCCTAGCCATAAACCTAACCCTAACCCTAGCCGTAACCCTAACCCTAACCCTTACCTTAACCCCAACCCCAAATCCAACCCTAACCCTAACCCTAGCCCTAGCCCTAACCCTAGCTCTAACCCTAACCCTAACCCTAACCCTAACCCTAGCTCTAACCCTAACCCTAACCCTAACCCTAACCCTAGCTCTAACCCTAACGCTAACCCTAACCCTAACCCTAGCTCTAACCCTAACCCTAACCCTAGCTCTAACCCTAACCCTAGCTCTAACCCTAACCCTAACCCAAGCTCTAACCCTAACCCTAACCCTAGCCCTAGCCCTAACCCTAGCTCTAACCCTAACCCTAACCCTAGCTCTAACCCTAACCCTAACCCTAACCCTAACCCACCCTAACCCTAACCCTAACCCTAGCCGTAAACCTAACCCTAACCCTAGCCGTAACCCTAACCCTTACCTTAACCCCAACCCCAAATCCAACCCTAACCCTAGCCCTAATCCTAACCCTAACCCCAATCTTAACCCTAACCCTAACCCTAACCCTCAGCCTCATAGCAGCAGGCTAGTACAGTAACCCTAACCCTAACCCTAACCCTTACCTTAACCCCAACCCCAACCCCAACCCTAACCCTAGCCATAACCCTAACCCCAATCTTAACCCTAACCCTAATCAAAGCTGTAAAATTAATGCTAACCCTAACTCTAACCCTAACCCTAACCCTAGCTCAAACCCTAACCCTAACTCTAACCCTAGCTCTAACCCCAACCCTAACCCTAACCCTAACCCTAGCTCTAACCCTAGCCCTAGCCCTAACCCTAGCTCTAACCCTAACCTTAGTGCTAACCCTAACCCTAACCCTAGCTCTAACCCTAACCCTAACCCTAACCCTTGCTCTAGCCCTAACCCTAACCCAAGCCCTAACCCTAACCCTAGCTCTAACCCTAGCCCTAACCCTAGCTCTAACCCTAACCCTAACCCTAGCTCTCACCCTAACCCTAACCCTAACCCTTGCTCTAGCCCTAGCCCTAGCCCTAACCCTAACCCAAGCCCTAACCCTAACCCTAACCCTAGCTCTAACCCTAACCCTAGCTCTAACCCTAACCCTTCCCCTAGCTCTAACCCTAAACCTAACCCTAACCCTAGCCCTAACCCTAGCTCTAACCCTAACCCTAGCCCTAACCCTAGCTCTAACCCTAACCCTAACCATTCCCCTAGCTCTAACCCTAACCCTTCCCCTAGCTCTAACCCTAACCCTAGCCCTAACCCTAACCCTAACCCTTCCCCTAGCTCTAACCCTAACCCTAACCCTAGCCCTAACCCTAACCCTAACCCTAACCCTAGCTCTAACCCTAACCCTAACCCTAGCTCTAACCCTAACCCTAACCCTAGCCCTAACCCTAACCCTTCCCCTAGGTCTAACCCTAACCCTAACCCTAACCCTTCCCCTAGCTCTAACCCTAACCCTAGCCCTAACCCTAACCCTAGCTCTAACCCTAGCTCTAACCCTAACCCTAACCCTAGCTCTAACCCTAACCCTAACCCTTCCCCTAGCTCTAACCCTAACCCTAGCTCTAACCCTAACCCTAACCCCAACCCTTCCCCTAGCTCTAACCCTAACCCTAACCCTAGCTCTAACCCTAACCGTAACCCTAGCTCTAGCCCTAACCCTAACCCTAGCCCTAACCTTAACCTTAACCCTAACCCTTGCCTTAACCCTAACCCTAACCCAAGGTCTAATCCTAACCCTTACACAAGCCCTAGCCCCAACCCTAACCCTAACCCTAACCCTTCCCCTAGCCCTAACCCTAACCCTAGTCCTAACCCTAACCCTAGCCATAACCTTAACCCTACCCTGGCCCTAACCCTTACCTTTACCCTAACCCTAACTTTATACATAATATAATAAATCAATAATTTAAGCTTAAAATCCTCCCGTTAAATGGATAATTAAACCATGATATTTAACGAAGTATTTATCAGTAATTTAGCAAATTAATATAAACGGTTTAGAAAATCTATTTCATAAAGTTAATGAAAAAACATTTTCACCCGCTCGCCCTCCAACTACTTAGGCTGTAGCATGGAGGTTGAACGGGTGAGTATGATGCCCAGACAGGCATCTAGCGTGACCAGCGCAATCTCGCTGCTCATTCTCTTTACTCTCCCTATGTTCATCCTCCCGTTAAATAAAGTTAATAGAAAAAACATTTTCACCCGCTCGCCCTCCAACTACTTAGGCTGTAGCATGGAGGTTGAACGGGTGAGTATGATGCCCAGACAGGCATCTAGCGTGACCAGCGCAATCTCGCTGCTCATTCTCTTTACTCTCCCTATGTTCATCCTCCCGTTAAATGGTTAATCAAACCATAATATTTATGGTAGCATAGAGGTTGACTGGTGGAGTGCAGTGTCCAGTCGGGTGTCTTATCGTCCGGTCTGCCGTTCGTCCTTTCGTCCGTCAGTTCGTGTCTTTGAGTCGGTTTGTCTGGTCGCATGTTCGGCCATTCACCCGTCCAATTGCCCGCCTGTTCGGTCGATCGGTTGTCTGTGCTTTCGGCCGTTTGCCTACTTCCATTCGATTGCTCGGCTGTTTGATTGTCCGTTCGTTCGTTCGTCGGTCCGGGCTTTTGAGAGCGTTCGTCTGGTTGCCAGATTGACCATGCGTTCGTGCAATCGCCCGGCCGCTCGTTCGTTCGATCGGTCTTTCGCTGGCTCGTGCGTTCGTTGGGGGAACTATTTGGACATCTGGAACGTGGCCGACGCAATCTCGCGGCTCATGATTCCTATTGTGCTCACCATAATCACCCTCTCGTTAAAACATAAAATCGTGTACATGGTAGCATGGATGTGGACTGGTCGAGTATGTTGTCCAGGGACAACGGAAAGTAGCAGCGCAATCTCGCTGTGAAAGACTCCTCTTTTGCTCACCAGAACATACTCCCGTTAAATTAGCAAACCTTCATCCCGGATTATAGCCACGATTGAGAGTTGTGCTCGACAGGCGTAGGCCCGTGCATGCCCTTGGTCTCCCCCTACCAACCACGCAGTCTATGTACTGTGATGGGGGGAGCCATTGTAATATTCTACGCCCTAACCCTAACCCTAGCTCAAACCCTAACCCTAACTCTAACCCTAGCTCTAACCCCAACCCTAACCCTAACCCTAACCCTAGCTCTAACCCTAGCCCTAGCCCTAACCCTAGCTCTAACCCTAACCTTAGTGCTAACCCTAACCCTAACCCTAGCTCTAACCCTAACCCTAACCCTAACCCTTGCTCTAGCCCTAACCCTAACCCAAGCCCTAACCCTAACCCTAGCTCTAACCCTAGCCCTAACCCTAACCCTAACCCTAGCTCTAACCCTAACCCTAGCTCTAACCCTAACCCTAACCCTAACCCTTGCTCTAGCCCTAGCCCTAGCCCTAACCCTAACCCAAGCCCTAACCCTAACCCTAACCCTAGCTCTAACCCTAACCCTTCCCCTAGCTCTAACCCTAAACCTAACCCTAACCCTAGCCCTAACCCTAGCTCTAACCCTAACCCTAACCCTAACCCTAACCCTAGCTCTAACCCTAACCCTAACCCTAGCCCTAACCCTAACGCTAAGCCTAACCCAAGCCCTAACCCAAGCCCTAACGCAAGCCCTAACCCTAACCCTAGCCCTAACCCTAGCTCTAACCCTAACCCTAACCATTCCCCTAGCTCTAACCCTAACCCTTCCCCTAGCTCTAACCCTAGCCCTAGCCCTAACCCTAGCTCTAACCCTAACCCTAACCCTAGCTCTAACCCTAACCCTAGCTCTAACCCTAACCCTAACCCTAACCCTAACCCTAGCTCTAACCCTAACCCTAACCCTAGCTCTAACCCTAACCCTAACCCTAACCCTAGCTCTAACCCTAACCCTAACCCTAGCCCTAACCCTAACCCTAGCTGTAACCCTAACCCTAACCCTAGCTCTAACCCTAACCCTAACCCTAACCCTAGCTCTAACCCTAACCCTAACCCTAACCCTAGCTCTAAACCTAACCCTAGCCCTAACCCTAGCTCTAACCCTAACCCTAGCTCTAACCCTAACCCTAACCCTAGCCCTAACCCTAACCTTAACCCTAGCTCTAACCGTAACCCTAACCCTAACCCTAACCCTAGCTCTAACCCTAATCCTAACCCTAACCCTAACCCTAGCTCTAACCCTAACCCTAACCCTAACCCTAACCCTAACCCTAGCTCTAACCCTAACCCTAACTCTAACCCTAACCCTAACCCTAGCTCTAACCCTAACCCTAGCCCTAACCCTAACTCTAACCCTAGCTCTAACCCTAACCCTAACCCTAGCTCTAACCCTAACCCTAACCCTAACCCTAGCTCTAACCCTAACCCTAACCCTAGCCCTAACCCTAACCCTAATGCTAACCCTAACCCAAGCCCTAACCCAAGCCCTAACGCAAGCCATAACCCTAACCCTAGCCCTAACCCTAGCTCTAACCCTAACCCTAACCATTCCCTTAGCTCTAACCCTAACCCTTCCCCTAGCTCTAACCCTAACCCTAACCCTAGCTCTAACCCTAACCCTAATCCTAACCCTAGCTCTAACCCTAACCCTAACCCTAGCTCTAACCCTAGCTCTAACCCTAACCCTAACCCTAGCTCTAACCCTAACCCTAACCCTAGCTCTAACCCTAACCCTAACCCTAGCCCTAACCCTAACCCTAGCTGTAACCCTAACCCTAACCCTAGCTCTAACCCTAACCCTAACCCTAACCCTAGCTCTAACCCTAACCCTAACCCTAACCCTAGCTCTAAACCTAACCCTAGCCCTAACCCTAGCTCTAACCCTAACCCTAGCTCTAACCCTAACCCTAACCCTAGCCCTAACCCTAACCTTAACCCTAGCTCTAACCGTAACCCTAACCCTAACCCTAACCCTAGCTCTAACCCTAACCCTAACCCTAGCTCTAACCCTAACCCTAACCCTAACCCTAACCCTAGCTCTAACCCTAACCCTAGCTCTAACCCTAACCCTAACTCTAACTCTAACCCTAACCCTAACCCTAACCCTAGCTCTAACCCTAACCCTAACCCTAGCTCTAACCCTAACCCTAACCCTAACCCTAACCCTAGCCCTAACCCTAACCCTAGCTCTAACCCCAACCCTAACCCTAACCCTAACCCTAGCTCTAACCCTAGCCCTAGCCCTAACCCTAGCTCTAACCCTAACCTTAGTGCTAACCCTAACCCTAACCCTAGCTCTAACCCTAACCCTAACCCTAACCCTTGCTCTAGCCCTAACCCTAACCCAAGCCCTAACCCTAACCCTAGCTCTAACCCTAGCCCTAACCCTAACCCTAACCCTAGCTCTAACCCTAACCCTAGCTCTAACCCTAACCCTAACCCTAACCCTTGCTCTAGCGCTAGCCCTAGCCCTAACCCTAACCCAAGCCCTAACCCTAACCCTAACCCTAGCTCTAACCCTAACCCTTCCCCTAGCTCTAACCCTAAACCTAACCCTAGCCCTAGCCCTAACCCTAGCTCTAACCCTAACCCTAACCCTAACCCTAGCTCTAACCCTAACCCTAACCCTAGCCCTAACCCTAACGCTAAGCCTAACCCAAGCCCTAACCCAAGCCCTAACGCAAGCCCTAACCCTAACCCTAGCCCTAACCCTAGCTCTAACCCTAACCCTAACCATTCCCCTAGCTCTAACCCTAACCCTTCCCCTAGCTCTAACCCTAGCCCTAGCCCTAACCCTAGCTCTAACCCTAACCCTAACCCTAGCTCTAACCCTAACCCTAGCTCTAACCCTAACCCTAACCCTAACCCTAACCCTAGCTCTAACCCTAACCCTAACCCTAGCTCTAACCCTAACCCTAACCCTAACCCTAGCTCTAACCCTAACCCTAACCCTAGCTCTAACCCTAACCCTAACCCTAGCCCTAACCCTAACCTTAGCTGTAACCCTAACCCTAACCCTAGCTCTAACCCTAACCCTAACCCTAACCCTAGCTCTAACCCTAACCCTAACCCTAACCCTAGCTCTAAACCTAACCCTAGCCCTAACCCTAACCCTAGCTCTAACCCTAACCCTAGCTCTAACCCTAACACTAACCCTAGCCCTAACCCTAACCTTAACCCTAGCTCTAACCGTAACCCTAACCCTAACCCTAACCCTAGCTCTAACCCTAATCCTAACCCTAACCCTAACCCTAGCTCTAACCCTAACCCTAACCCTAACCCTAACCCTAACCCTAGCTCTAACCCTAACCCTAACTCTAACCCTAGCTCTAACCCTAACCCTAGCCCTAACCCTAACTCTAACCCTAGCTCTAACCCTAACCCTAACCCTAGCTCTAACCCTAACCCTAACCCTAACCCTAGCTCTAACCCTAACCCTAACCCTAGCCCTAACCCTAACCCTAATGCTAACCCTAACCCAAGCCCTAACCCAAGCCCTAACCCAAGCCCTAACGCAAGCCATAACCCTAACCCTAGCCCTAACCCTAGCTCTAACCCTAACCCTAACCATTCCCTTAGCTCTAACCCTAACCCTTCCCCTAGCTCTAACCCTAACCCTAACCCTAGCTCTAACCCTAACCCTAATCCTAACCCTAGCTCTAACCCTAACCCTAACCCTAGCTCTAACCCTAGCTCTAACCCTAACCCTAACCCTAGCTCTAACCCTAACCCTAACCCTAGCTCTAACCCTAACCCTAGCTCTAACCCTAACCCTAACCCTAACCCTAACCCTAACCCTAGCCCTAACCCTAACCCTAGCTCTTACCCTAACCCTAACCCTAACCCTAGCTCTAACCCTAACCCTAACCCTACCTCTAACCCTAACCCTAACCCTAGCTCTAACCCTAACCCTAACCCTAACTCTAGCTCTAAACCTAACCCTAACCCTAGCTCTAACCCTAGCTCTAACCCTAACCCTAACCCTAGCTCTAACCCTAACTCTAACCCTAGCTCTAACCCTAACCCTAACCCTAGCTCTAACCCTAACCCTAATCCTAACCCTACCCTAACCCTAATCCTAACCCTACCTCTAACCCTAACCCTAACCCTAGCTCTAACCCTAACCCTAACCCTAACCCTAGCTCTAACCCTAACCCTAACCCTAACCCTAGCTCTAAACCTAACCCTAGCCCTAACCCTAACCCTAGCTCTAACCCTAACCCTAGCTCTAACCCTAACACTAACCCTAGCCCTAACCCTAACCTTAACCCTAGCTCTAACCGTAACCCTAACCCTAACCCTAACCCTAGCTCTAACCCTAATCCTAACCCTAACCCTAACCCTAGCTCTAACCCTAACCCTAACCCTAACCCTAACCCTAACCCTAGCTCTAACCCTAACCCTAACTCTAACCCTAGCTCTAACCCTAACCCTAGCCCTAACCCTAACCCTAACCCTACCTCTAACCCTAACCCTAACCCTAGCTCTAACCCTAACCCTAACCCTAACCCTAGCTCTAACCCTAACCCTAACCCTAACCCTAGCTCTAACCCTAACCCTAACCCTAACCCTAGCTCTAAACCTAACCCTAACCCTAGCTCTAACCCTAACCCTAACCCTAGCTCTAACCCTAACCCTAACCCTAGCTCTAACCCTAACCCTAACCCTAACCCTAACCCTAACCCTAGCTCTAACCCTAACCCTAACCCTAACCCTAGCTCTAACCCTAACCCTAACCCTACCTCTAACCCTAACCCTAACCCTAGCTCTAACCCTAACCCTAACCCTAACCCTAGCTCTAAACCTAACCCTAACCCTAACCCTAGCTCTAACCCTAACCCTAACCCTAGCTCTAACCCTAACCCTAACCCTAGCTCTAACCCTAACCCTAACCCTAGCTCTAACCCTAACCCTAGCTCTAACCCTAACCCTAACCCTAAACCTAGCTCTAACTGTAACCCTAACCCTAACCCTAACCCTAGCTCTAACCCTAATCCTAACCCTAACCCTAACCCTAGCTCTAACCCTAACCCTAACCCTAGCTCTAACCCTAACCCTAACCCTAACCCTAACCCTAGCTCTAACCATAACCCTAGCTCTAACCCTAACCCTAACTCTAACTCTAACCCTAACCCTAACCCTAGCTCTAACCCTAACCCTAACCCTAGCTCTAACCCTAACCCTAACCCTAACCCTAACCCTAGCCCTAACCCTAACCCTAGCTCTAACCCTAACCCTAACCCTAACCCTAGCTCTAACCCTAACCCTAACCCTACCTCTAACCCTAACCCTAACCCTAGCTCTAACCCTAACCCTAACCCTAACCCTAACCCTAGCTCTAAACCTAACCCTAACCCTAGCTCTAACCCTAACCCTAACCCTAGCTCTAA